>NW_026137598.1:8890000-8950632 GCF_009805555.1 Andrographis paniculata
TACGCCGATTGCCCACATAGAGCGGGGCGCCGAGGTACGTAAGGGGAAGTCCAACCCTGCCGAAACCAGTCACGGACTGAAGCTGTCGCTGGACCCTCTCCGGGCATCGGCGGCTAAATACCAGCTGACTTTTCTGACAGTTCACCATCTGGCCAGTAGTGTTCGCGCATACGTCGTCAGAAAATCCGTCAAGAGGCTGATTCGATCACCACGGGTATTGGCAAAGATGAGAACATCATCCGCATAGGCTAGGTGCGTCAATCGGAACCGACCACGACACCGATAGTACAGGTCCGGGTACCGATTGTATAGGCGCTCCAAGCCGCGAGATAAGAGATCTGCAGCCAAAACAAAGAGGTCGGGGACAGGGGGTCTCCCTGCCTGAGGCCTCGCGAGGAGGGGAAGAAACCGCCCAAATCCCCATTCACAAGAATCGAGTACCAAGCATGCTCGACACAATTCATAATCAAGGTGATAAAATGAGGCGGGAAACCGAACCTGGTAAGGGCATGTCGCAAGAACCGCCACGATACCCGATCGTATGCCTTATTCAAATCCAGTTTCAGCAGCAAATTGTGCGAGTCCCCCCTCAAATTGAGATCATGTACCATTTCCGATGCCAGCAAAATATTGTCTGCAATTGCCCGACCTTTGACAAAACCACTCTGGTGTGGGGACAGAAGCTGCGGCAGTAGCGGACCAAGTCGCACAGTGAGTAACTTCGTGAAGATCTTAGAACTCACATTACAGAGGCTGATAGGCCGAAAATCAGCCCAAGCGACTGGCCCGTCCGTCTTGGGGATAAGCACAAGTGTCGTTGCCGTATAGAACTTCAGAAGAGGAGCTCCCGAGAAGAAATCCAGAACAGCATCGAAAACATCCTCGTGAATAATATCCCAACACGTTTGATAGAAAGCGGCGGAAAAGCCATCAGGGCCAGCCACACTGTCCTTGTCAATCGAGAAAACCACAGCACGAACCTCCGCAAGTGTTGGTGGTTCCAGCAACCGAGCACATTCAGCCAAAGGAACCTGAGGCGGAGGGTCCGCCAGTGCATCCATCCCCGAGGTGTCTGCATCGTCAGGCTGACCAAACATCTCGGAGAAGTAGGTAATAGCTGACTGCTTAATGGCTGAGTGATCAGTGAGGGTACGAGCACCGTCCCTCATCGAGAAAAGCGTAGCCCGCCGACGCCGTTCCTTCACCATGGAGTGGAACATTCTGGAGTTTCGCTCTCCCTCAACTGCCCAACGACATGCTGCTTTTTGTTTCCAGAAGGCCTCCTCAAGAGAAATCGCATGTGTCAAGGCTGCTGCGCTCCGTTGACGACGGAGGAGGTTGGCGTCAGAGGGATCCCGATCGAAATCCGCTTCGCACTCCTCAGCATCTTTCTCTGCTGCTGCAAGTACCTGAAACACATTACCAAATACCTGTTTGTTCCACCACTTCAGAGCCTGCTTGAGGCGTCCGAGTTTCAATCGCAGGTTGAGGAGACCGGTGGTGCCCGTCGGGACAGCCCAACTCTGGCGGACGTGGTCCTGAAAAGAGTGGTGTCTAGTCCACATGTTCTGAAACCGGAATGCAGAGGCTAGGCGGTGCCGTTCATGCGAGAACCGGACCAAGAGCGGGGCGTGGTCCGAATGCATCCGCGGTAAGTGCCTGACTCGAGTTGTCTCCGCAAAATCCTCCCAGGCAGAGCTGTAAAGAATGCGATCAAGGCGCTCCCAAACCCGCCGATTGGTCCATGTGTGCGGGGGGCCCTCGAAACCAGCATCAATGAGGTTCGCATCGAGGATTGCGGTCGAGAAATCCTGAATAGAGCGCAATTTAGGCCGACCCGGGCCCTTCCGTTCAGATATATCGGCGATGGCATTAAAATCACCGCCAATCAGCCAGGGGGATCCCAGTGACGAAATCGCGGTGTCATGTAAGAAAGACCAAAGCTCGCGGCGCTGGGTGATAGAACACCTCGCATATATGCCAGATAAAAGAAAAGGCCGGCGAATCTGTGGAGATGATACCTGCACATGAAGACACTGATCGATCTCCGATATAGGCGCCAGTGTATAAGAATCATCAGCAAGAATCCAGATAGAATTAGCCGTGTTGGTTAGCATCTGAGAGAAACCAAACCGCCGGCAGAAGAAAGCAGTGTCCGCCAGAACCATAGGTTCAAGGATGATGAGAAGGCGGATACGGTGTTGCTTACAAAGCCAATGTACCTCCCGTTGAGCCCTGGGGTTACCAATTCCTCGAACATTCCAGACCAGAATGTAGGTGTCTGTCATCGAGTACTAGCAGAAGGGCGACGAGAGGAACTTACTTGCTGACGAGAGATGCTGCGGGTGATCGGCCTAGAGAAGGTTGGCGGCAGAGCCTGTGGCCGGTCATCCGACACTGTCTCCAAAGATCCGCTGAGAGACGGAGGATCAGCAGCCTGGTTCAAAACGCACACCCCTCTGCTCGGATGCGACTCCGTCGACAGAGCGACAACAGGGAGCGGTTCCGACGAAGTCCGCAGGAGGGGTGGGTTCGGACCAGATTCAGGGAGGAGCTCTGTCCCTGTAGTTGCATCAGCAGGGAGATCACAAGAGTGAAGATCAGTGGTACCTCTCGGGGAGAGAGACAGTGAATCAATGAGGGGCGGTTGGCCATCCTTAATAAGGGGCGAGTCACCATCCGAGTCCTCGGCGAAAGTGGCATGAAGTGCAGAGTCCTCATCCCGCTGGGTGTCCGAGGAAGGAGAACCCGTGGCCGATAGGCATGTGTCCACTGAAAGATCACGTCGATCGCAGATAGGTGATGCAGGGGGGTCCGAGAGCAGCACTGCCTTCCCCTTATCCAGGCCATGACCAGAGGGGAGTCCCCAGATTGCCAAAGACTGAGCAGGAGGAAGCGACACAGGCTCCGGGGGTACCTGCATATCATCAGGAAGCAGTGGTAAAGGCGGCGAGGGTACCTGATCGTCCAAAGGGGGCTGCAGAAGAGACCGAGGGCTGGAGCGGTGGCAGGAGTCGCTGGAGTGGGACTCAGCCGACAGTCGTCCAGCGGGGAAGCAGGACTGTCGATCGGGGGCTCAGCTGTAGTCTGTCCAGCCAGAGGGCGGGCCGGAGAGGTTTCCGAAGGCGCCCGGAAGTCCCCAAAAGTAACTCGAACACCAGAGGTAAGCAGATCGCAGAGGCATCCCCCCGTGAGTGGGCAAAGGTCACCCGAGGAGGAGCGTGGGGGCGATGAGCCTCCGCAGGGCCGCTGAGATGCGCCGGTATTACCTGCTGTGAATTCCTGGCCGTCTGTGATGGATTTGGGGCCACTTGTGTCTCCCCAAAGGACACCCGCACACCTGAACGAAGGCGTCTGGAACCGTTCAACTCCGGTATGTCATCAGAAGGTCTCCGGGTAGAAGGCTGGGGGTCCTGGCGGAGGGGCCGAAGAGGAGCCTGCAAGGAGCCAGAATCATTAGTGATACCAGTAGAAGGCGTACCCCGATTTCGATTGCGGCGCCGACGACGGCGTCGAGCAGTGGGGGGCCGGGATTCCATGATATCACCAGAGGCAGGGGCCGCAGAGATCTCAGAAGGGCCATGCACCGAGTCATGGCGACCAGAAGGCGCAGCAGGAGGATCCTGCGCAGCTGATACGGTCGCTGGTACCGGCTGCGAAGAAGGTCTGCGTAAACAAGCCTCTGCTTTATGTCCGAGATGGCGGCAGAGTGAGCAGAAACTAGGTAGACGCTCATAGATGACCTTCTGCTCGAGCACACCAGTACCCACATCAATCTCGAAGGCATGCAGGAGGGGCTTCGTAAGGTCAATTTCCACACAGACTCTGGCGTGGGAGCACCGACTCCGAGTCGCCGTAGGGGTATCAACCTTCAGAGGGGTCCCAATGCCAGCAGCAACCGTAAATAAAAGATCTCTGTGATACATGTGGAGAGGAAGTAGTGGGAGCGTAACCCACACCGGAACATGTGGGGGTTCCTCGGTAGTTTTGAAATCGGGGGTCCATTTGAGAACTCTCATCGGGAATCCTTTGATGAACCAAGTTCCTCGAATCCAAAGTCGCATATAATCAGCCTCGGTAGTGAGGCGAATCACAATATGGCGGTGATTAAGATGCTGCAAAACAAACTTCCCCGCCAAACAGAAACTCGCAAAACCTTCGGTAAGATCTTTCCAAGAAGAGTACCCATGAGAGAATTTACCGATAAGAATGTACGGGTGCGAGGCTGTGTACCTTGCTGTTTCGTCAGCAGTAAAAGCAAGGCGCGGCTGTCCAGCAGTAGAAATCCATTGTCCAATAGCAGTCGGACGAGGCTCCGCCAGAAAAGAGTAAGGACTGTCCTCAGGAATCTCGGAGTTGAGTCCGGAGGTGACAGCATTGGCAAAAGACTTGTGGGAATGGAGATGGTTAGTAGCAGAGGTGAGGCGTACCGAACCATCAGTTGGGGAGGTTGCTGGCGGCCGGCAGCAGCCTGAGCGGCCATATCCGGCAATTCCACGGCAGAACCCTAGCTCCGGAAGGAGTCGGCGGCTGTCATCGGAGACGGTGGTAAAGGATGGGGTGCTGGGGCTGCCAGGGCCAGAGAATCAACAGTGCCGTCAGACCGGCGCTCAGAGCGCCAGAGCAGCAGAGAAACCGACGACGACAAGGGCCAGAGGCAGCCGTGAAGTCTGGGCACCGTTCAGGCACTGAACCCGCGTCTGGGGGCTTCTGGGTCGGGAGACACAGTGGCAGGACCAGGAGGGTGGTCTGGCGTCAGGGTCGGGCGGAGTAGCGGGGCGTCGTGTCGGGATGACAAAACGTCGGGGTCAGTGACCGCCGCGACACCTGGGCCCCAGTCGGGAAGTGTTCTGGCGTCGGGGCACCGACTGGGGGTTGGCGGGGTCGGGGAGAAAAGTGGTGGCACCGAGTCGGGACAAACCGTCGGGACCAGTGACAACCACGAACCCTGGGCCTCGGGCGGGAGTGTGGTCGGGCAGCGAAGACGGTCGGAGAGGCGCCGAGTCGGGGCAACCTTCGGGACCGGAGACAGCCTCGGTCGGGCCAAGGTCGGGATCAACCTTCGGGAGCAGAGACGGCCTCGGTCGCGCCTCGGTCGGGATCAACCTTCGAGACCAGAGACGACCTCGGTCGGGCCTCGGTCGGGATCAACCTTCGGGACCAGAGACGGCCTCGGTCGGGCCTCGATCGGGATCAACCGTCGGGACCAGAGACGGCCTCGGTCGGGCCTCGGTCGGGAGCAACCTACGGGACCAGAGACGGCCTCGGTCGGGACTCGGTCGGGAGATCACCCGTCGGGAGAAACAGCAGTCGCGATCCCTGGGCCTCAGTCGGGGGATGCTCTGGCGTCAAGGAGCACCGACCAAGGTGTATGTCGGGGTCGGGTGGAACAGTATCGGGACCAGAGAGTTGGTCGGGCAGCGGAGTCGGCGGAATATGCAGAGGCGGCGTCTCGGGAACTCAACCGTCAGGAGGCCAACCGTCGGGAGATCAACTGTCGGGAGGTCAACCGTCGGGAGGAGGGCAACCGTCGGGGGAGTCACCGGCGGTTCCCAACGGTGTATTCCGGCGGTCGGGTGGCGGGTTCAGGGACTCCTCAACCCTGCGAGGACAGTGACGGTGGCCGATTGACGATCCGACGTCGGAGACGGGGAGAACGGCGGCGTCGAAGGTGTCGCAAATCAGGGCTACGGCGACGGCGACCTAGGGCAAACGGCGGACAGTGGTGTAGAGGTGGCGACTCGCGGCGGTAGCCCGCCCTGGGGGTTTTCCGGCCAGGGGAACACGATCCCGTCGTCAGAATGGTGGTCCGACGGCGGGGGGATGCCGAAACGCGGTGGCGACGGTGCGGGAGGCCAACCGTCAGGGGCGGAGCCGGCGGCGTATTCCGGCGATCGAGGGGTGGATTCGGGGACACCTCAGCCCTGCGAGTTCAGTGACGGTGGCCAAACGGCGATCCAACGCCGGTGTTGAGAGATACCGGCGCTGAAAGTATCGCCGCGCAGAGCAGTAGCGGCCGACGGTGCTGCAGCGATTTCCGGCGGTGGTTGGGTGGGGACGGGGGTTATGGAGGATGGCGACCACGATGGTGATGAGGCGCCGGGCTGAAAACGCCGGCAGCGGCGAGTTCGCCGGTGACGTCGTTTCGGGGCTGACGAGAGCGGCGGCTGGGGGCGGTTTCCGGCGACGGGGCTTGTAGGGGGGGGTTTCGGGGATGGGAGTCGAGTGACGGTGGCAGATTGGCCGTCCGGGTTGGATCCGGGAACAGCGGGCAGGGTGGAGGGTTCGCCAAGGGTGGAGGGTTTTTTTTTTTTTTTTTTTTTTTTTTTTTTTTTTGGCTGGGCTCAAAGAGCTGCCTACGTACCCCAACGGGATCAAGCCATACGTAGTTCTGCAAAGTTCGGTACAAGTGCTGCAAATGTAAATAAAGAGTGTAAGCAAATAAAAGCTAACGGAAGCGAAAGCACGGAAGGCCCGCCGCGTCAGCATGGATGAGGCCACGGGTCCTCGCTGGGATGTCCGCCGGCTCAAGGATCCGCATATGAGGAAGGGCAACAGAGGTGTTCGCCAAGTTGTCCGCCACTTTATTGCCCTCGCGGAAAATATGAGAGATCCTCCACTCGATGCTGCGAAGCTGTAGGCGCAGGTGGTGGAGACAAGGCTGGAGAGTCCAGTGTCCCGTCGAGGAGGAGATGAGAGAGATACTGCTGGCCGAGTCCGTCTCGATCCAGAGAGGGAGGAGGCCGCGGGCAACCGCCAGGTCCACTCCAGATCGAATCGCCTGCAGTTCGGCCAAAGTGTTCGTCGTATTCAAAAGGGGAACTTGGAATGCCACAATTGGGGCGCCGGTGGCATCCCGAATGACGCCCGCGGCTCCAGCGGCGCCTGGATTCCCGAGCGATGCCCCATCAGTGTTGAGTTTGAACCAGCCTGGAGACGGGGCTTCCCAGCGTACCATGACCGGCGGCCGAAGAACCGGAGGCGGGAGGCGAAGGCCGAGAGTGGAGGCTAAGTGCACCTCCCCAGGCCAGTGCTGTCGCTGAAGGAGGCCAGCACGGCCCAACACCTGCAAATGAGAGTGAATACGCCAAATAATCCTGTCAGAGGAAATCTGGATACCTCGGTGTTTGGCGTCATTCCGTGCCGTCCAAAGAAACCAGAAGGCCAGAAGTGGGATATAGGTACGGATGCTCCGCGCATGTGGGGAGGACAGACGCCAAGCAGAGACCATCAGGTGGGGCGCATGTGTCCGCGGGGTTCGGATACGGAATAGGTCGGCAAGATGGCGCCACACGCGCTGGGCAACCGCCGACGAGAAGAATAAGTGTGCAAAAGTCTCGGATTCACTGCAGCACTGGCAGCGAGAAACAATAGGGAGACCCAGCCTCCAAAGGGCCTCGTCAACAGGTATCCGACGGCGAAATAAACGCCATAGGAATACCGACATCGTAGGCGTAAGTAGTGGCGACCAGAGGCAGCAGGAAAGCCAACTCCGAGCCCCGGCTGTCCGGCTCATCTCCCAGGCTGAGGTAGTAGTAAAAGTACCTGTGTCCGAAGCCTTCCATATCGGCTGATCCGCTATCAGGGGGTCAAAAGGAATCGCAGAGACCCGCTGAACAAGGGATGCCGGAAGGTAGGCCTGAAGGCGCGTCAAATCCCACGACCCGTTAACCCACATCTCTTTCACCCGAATCGGCGGAGGGCGGTCCCGGCGGTCAGTGCAGAGAGGGCGATCGCCGCACCAAGTATCATACCAGAAGAAACAGTCCCCACGCCCCAAGTTCCAAGTGATCTGCGTCTGTGCCTCATCGCGGATCTGGCAAAGACGTTTCCAGACCGGGCTGTCGTAGTTCCGGCAGGGGGCGAGACCCGGGAAGGAGCTGCGGAAATATTTATGCTGGAGCGCGCGAGCCCAAAGAGAGGAACCATCTCTGAGACGCCACCACAATTTAAGCGAGAAGGCGCGAACCATGTCGGACAGGCGGCGAATACCAAGCCCGCCCTCGTCCTGGGGCCTCGCCGCATCCATCCAGGAAATCCAATGGCGGCGACGGTGGCCATGATAGGAGCCCCAGAAGAAACGAGCACAGAGCTGCTCCACTGAGTGTAGGACAGCCTGGGGGGGGTTAAGGACCTGTAGGAGGTAAAGGGGAAGCGAGAAGAGCGTGCTTCTGATCAGTTGCAAGCGACCTCCGTGAGAGAGAACGGAGCGGTCCCAACGCTGCAGATATCGCCGCAGTTTCCCAAGTAGGTCTTCGTAGAGGATATTACGCCGATTGCCCACATAGAGCGGGGCGCCGAGGTACGTAAGGGGAAGTCCAACCCTGCCGAAACCAGTGACGGACTGAAGCTGTCGCTGGACCCTCTCCGGGCATCGGCGGCTAAATACCAGCTGACTTTTCTGACAGTTCACCATCTGGCCAGTAGTTCGCGCATACGTCGTCAGAAAATCCGTCAAGAGGCTGATTCGATCACCACGGGTATTGGCAAAGATGAGAACATCATCCGCATAGGCTAGGTGCGTCAATCGGAACCGACCACGACACCGATAGTACAGGTCCGGGTACCGATTGTATAGGCGCTCCAAGCCGCGAGATAAGAGATCTGCAGCCAAAACAAAGAGAGTCGGGGACAGGGGGTCTCCCTGCCTGAGGCCTCGCGAGGAGGGGAAGAAACCGCCCAAGTCCCCATTCACAAGAATCGAGTACCAAGCATGCTCGACACAATTCATAATCAAGGTGATAAAATGAGGCGGGAAACCGAACCTGGTAAGGGCATGTCGCAAGAACCGCCACGATACCCGATCGTATGCCTTATTCAAATCCAGTTTCAGCAGCAAATTGTGCGAGTCCCCCCTCAAATTGAGATCATGTACCATTTCCGATGCCAGCAAAATATTGTCTGCAATTGCCCGACCTTTGACAAAACCACTCTGGTGTGGCGACAGAAGCTGCGGCAGTAGCGGACCAAGTCGCACAGTGAGTAACTTCGTGAAGATCTTAGAACTCACATTACAGAGGCTGATAGGCCGAAAATCAGCCCAAGCGACTGGCCCGTCCGTCTTGGGGATAAGCACAAGTGTCGTTGCCGTATAGAACTTCAGAAGAGGAGCTCCCGAGAAGAAATCCAGAACAGCATCGAAAACATCCTCGTGAATAATATCCCAACACGTTTGATAGAAAGCGGCGGAAAAGCCATCAGGGCCAGCCACACTGTCCTTGTCAATCGAGAAAACCACAGCACGAACCTCCGCAAGTGTTGGTGGTTCCAGCAACCGAGCACATTCAGCCAAAGGAACCTGAGGCGGAGGGTCCGCCAGTGCATCCATCCCCGAGGTGTCTGCATCGTCAGGCTGACCAAACATCTCGGAGAAGTAGGTAATAGCTGACTGCTTAATGGCTGAGTGATCAGTGAGGGTACGAGCACCGTCCCTCATCGAGAAAAGCGTAGCCCGCCGACGCCGTTCCTTCACCATGGAGTGGAACATTCTGGAGTTTCGCTCTCCCTCAACTGCCCAACGACATGCTGCTTTTTGTTTCCAGAAGGCCTCCTCAAGAGAAATCGCATGTGTCAAGGCTGCTGCGCTCCGTTGACGACGGAGGAGGTTGGCGTCAGAGGGATCCCGATCGAAATCCGCTTCGCACTCCTCAGCATCTTTCTCTGCTGCTGCAAGTACCTGAAACACATTACCAAATACCTGTTTGTTCCACCACTTCAGAGCCTGCTTGAGGCGTCCGAGTTTCAATCGCAGGTTGAGGAGACCGGTGGTGCCCGTCGGGACAGCCCAACTCTGGCGGACGTGGTCCTGAAAAGAGTGGTGTCTAGTCCACATGTTCTGAAACCGGAATGCAGAGGCTAGGCGGTGCCGTTCATGCGAGAAACGGACCAAGAGCGGGGCGTGGTCCGAATGCATCCGCGGTAAGTGCCTGACTCGAGTTGTCTCCGCAAAATCCTCCCAGGCAGAGCTGTAAAGAATGCGATCAAGGCGCTCCCAAACCCGCCGATTGGTCCATGTGTGCGGGGGGCCCTCGAAACCAGCATCAATGAGGTTCGCATCGAGGATTGCGGTCGAGAAATCCTGAATAGAGCGCAATTTAGGCCGACCCGGGCCCTTCCGTTCAGATATATCGGCGATGGCATTAAAATCACCGCCAATCAGCCAGGGGGATCCCAGTGACGAAATCGCGGTGTCATGTAAGAAAGACCAAAGCTCGCGGCGCTGGGTGATAGAACACCTCGCATATATGCCAGATAAAAGAAAAGGCCGGCGAATCTGTGGAGATGATACCTGCACATGAAGACACTGATCGATCTCCGATATAGGCGCCAGTGTATAAGAATCATCAGCAAGAATCCAGATAGAATTAGCCGTGTTGGTTAGCATCTGAGAGAAACCAAACCGCCGGCAGAAGAAAGCAGTGTCCGCCAGAACCATGGGTTCAAGGATGATGAGAAGGCGGATACGGTGTTGCTTACAAAGCCAATGTACCTCCCGTTGAGCCCTGGGGTTACCAATTCCTCGAACATTCCAGACCAGAATGTAGGTGTCTGTCATCGAGTACTAGCAGAAGGGCGACGAGAGGAACTTACTTGCTGACGAGAGATGCTGCGGGTGATCGGCCTAGAGAAGGTTGGCGGCAGAGCCTGTGGCCGGTCATCCGACACTGTCTCCAAGGATCCGCTGAGAGACGGAGGATCAGCAGCCTGGTTCAAAACGCACACCCCTCTGCTCGGATGCGACTCCGTCGACAGAGCGACAACAGGGAGCGGTTCCGACGAAGTCCGCAGGAGGGGTGGGTTCGGACCAGATTCAGGGAGGAGCTCTGTCCCTGTAGTTGCATCAGCAGGGAGATCACAAGAGTGAAGATCAGTGGTACCTCTCGGGGAGAGAGACAGTGAATCAATGAGGGGCGGTTGGCCATCCTTAATAAGGGGCGAGTCACCATCCGAGTCCTCGGCGAAAGTGGCATGAAGTGCAGAGTCCTCATCCCGCTGGGTGTCCGAGGAAGGAGAACCCGTGGCCGATAGGCATGTGTCCACTGAAAGATCACGTCGATCGCAGATAGGTGATGCAGGGGGGTCCGAGAGCAGCACTGCCTTCCCCTTATCCAGGCCATGACCAGAGGGGAGTCCCCAGATTGCCAAAGACTGAGCAGGAGGAAGCGACACAGGCTCCGGGGGTACCTGCATATCATCAGGAAGCAGTGGTAAAGGCGGCGAGGGTACCTGATCGTCCAAAGGGGGCTGCAGAAAGAGACCGAGGGCTGGAGCGGTGGCAGGAGTCGCTGGAGTGGGACTCAGCCGACAGTCGTCCAGCGGGGAAGCAGGACTGTCGATCGGGGGCTCAGCTGTAGTCTGTCCAGCCAGAGGGCGGACCGGAGAGGTTTCCGAAGGCGCCCGGAAGTCCCCAAAAGTAACTCGAACACCAGAGGTAAGCAGGATCGCAGAGGCATCCCCCCGTGAGTGGGCAAAGGTCACCCGAGGAGGAGCGTGGGGGCGATGAGCCTCCGCAGGGCCGCTGAGATGCGCCGGTATTACCTGCTGTGAATTCCTGGCCGTCTGTGATGGATTTGGGGCCACTTGTGTCTCCCCAAAGGACACCCGCACACCTGAACGAAGGCGTCTGGAACCGTTCAACTCCGGTATGTCATCAGAAGGTCTCCGGGTAGAAGGCTGGGGGTCCTGGCGGAGGGGCCGAAGAGGAGCCTGCAAGGAGCCAGAATCATTAGTGATACCAGTAGAAGGCGTACCCCGATTTCGATTGCGGCGCCGACGACGGCGTCGAGCAGTGGGGGGCCGGGATTCCATGATATCACCAGAGGCAGGGGCCGCAGAGATCTCAGAAGGGCCATGCACCGAGTCATGGCGACCAGAAGGCGCAGCAGGAGGATCCTGCGCAGCTGATACGGTCGCTGGTACCGGCTGCGAAGAAGGTCTGCGTAAACAAGCCTCTGCTTTATGTCCGAGATGGCGGCAGAGTGAGCAGAAACTAGGTAGACGCTCATAGATGACCTTCTGCTCGAGCACACCAGTACCCACATCAATCTCGAAGGCATGCAGGAGGGGCTTCGTAAGGTCAATTTCCACACAGACTCTGGCGTGGGAGCACCGACTCCGAGTCGCCGTAGGGGTATCAACCTTCAGAGGGGTCCCAATGCCAGCAGCAACCGTAAATAAAAGATCTCTGTGATACATGTGGAGAGGAAGTAGTGGGAGCGTAACCCACACCGGAACATGTGGGGGTTCCTCGGTAGTTTTGAAATCGGGGGTCCATTTGAGAACTCTCATCGGGAATCCTTTGATGAACCAAGTTCCTCGAATCCAAAGTCGCATATAATCAGCCTCGGTAGTGAGGCGAATCACAATATGGCGGTGATTAAGATGCTGCAAAACAAACTTCCCCGCCAAACAGAAACTCGCAAAACCTTCGGTAAGATCTTTCCAAGAAGAGTACCCATGAGAGAATTTACCGATAAGAATGTACGGGTGCGAGGCTGTGTACCTTGCTGTTTCGTCAGCAGTAAAAGCAAGGCGCGGCTGTCCAGCAGTAGAAATCCATTGTCCAATAGCAGTCGGACGAGGCTCCGCCAGAAAAGAGTAAGGACTGTCCTCAGGAATCTCGGAGTGGAGTCCGGAGGTGACAGCATTGGCAAAAGACTTGTGGGAATGGAGATGGTTAGTAGCAGAGGTGAGGCGTACCGAACCATCAGTTTGGGGAGGTTGCTGGCGGCCGGCAGCAGCCTGAGCGGCCATATCCGGCAATTCCACGGCAGAACCCTAGCTCCGGAAGGAGTCGGCGGCTGTCATCGGAGACGGTGGTAAAGGATGGGGTGCTGGGGCTGCCAGGGCCAGAGAATCAACAGTGCCGTCAGACCGGCGCTCAGAGCGCCAGAGCAGCAGAGAAACCGACGACGACAAGGGCCAGAGGCAGCCGTGAAGTCTGGGCACCGTTCAGGCACTGAACCCGCGTCTGGGGGCTTCTGGGTCGGGAGACACAGTGGCGGGACCAGGAGGGTGGTCTGGCGTCAGGGTCGGGCGGAGTAGCGGGGCGTCGTGTCGGGATGACAAAACGTCGGGGTCAGTGACCGCCGCGACACCTGGGCCCCAGTCGGGAAGTGTTCTGGCGTCGGGGCACCGACTGGGGGTTGGCGGGGTCGGGGAGAAAAGTGGTGGCACCGAGTCGGGACAAACCGTCGGGACCAGTGACAACCACGAACCCTGGGCCTCGGGCGGGAGTGTGGTCGGGCAGCGAAGACGGTCGGAGAGGCGCCGAGTCGGGGCAACCTTCGGGACCGGAGACAGCCTCGGTCGGGCCAAGGTCGGGATCAACCTTCGGGAGCAGAGACGGCCTCGGTCGGGATCAACCTTCGAGACCAGGCGACCTCGGTCGGCCTCGGTCGGGATCAACCTTCGGGACCAGAGACGGCCTCGGTCGGGCCTCGATCGGGATCAACCGTCGGGACCAGAGACGGCCTCGGTCGGGCCTCGGTCGGGAGCAACCTACGGGACCAGAGACGGCCTCGGTCGGGACTCGGTCGGGAGATCACCCGTCGGGAGAAACAGCAGTCGCGATCCCTGGGCCTCAGTCGGGGGATGCTCTGGCGTCAAGGAGCACCGACCAAGGTGTATGTCGGGGTCGGGTGGAACAGTATCGGGACCAGAGAGTTGGTCGGGCAGCGGAGTCGGCGGAATATGCAGAGGCGGCGTCTCGGGAACTCAACCGTCAGGAGGCCAACCGTCGGGAGATCAACTGTCGGGAGGTCAA
Organism: Andrographis paniculata; assembly: GCF_009805555.1. Classification (NCBI taxonomy): domain Eukaryota; kingdom Viridiplantae; phylum Streptophyta; class Magnoliopsida; order Lamiales; family Acanthaceae; genus Andrographis; species Andrographis paniculata. Next base: position 8,903,766 of record NW_026137598.1, read on the forward strand.
CCGTCGGGAGGAGGGCAACCGTCGGGGGAGTCACCGGCGGTTCCCAACGGTGTATTCCGGCGGTCGGGTGGCGGGTTCAGGGACTCCTCAACCCTGCGAGGACAGTGACGGTGGCCGATTGACGATCCGACGTCGGAGACGGGAGAACGGCGGCGTCGAAGGTGTCGCAAATCAGGGCTACGGCGACGGCGACCTAGGGCAAGCGGCGGACAGTGGTGTAGAGGTGGCGACTCGCGGCGGTAGCCCGGCCCTGGGGGTTTTCCGGCCAGGGGAACACGATCCCGTCGTCAGAATGGTGGTCCGACGGCGGGGGGATGCCGAAACGCGGTGGCGACGGTGCGGGAGGCCAACCGTCAGGGGCGGAGCCGGCGGCGTATTCCGGCGATCGAGGGGTGGATTCGGGGACACCTCAGCCCTGCGAGTTCAGTGACGGTGGCCAAACGGCGATCCAACGCCGGTGTTGAGAGATACCGGCGCTGAAAGTATCGCCGCGCAGGGCAGTAGCGGCCGACGGTGCTGCAGCGATTTCCGGCGGCGGTTGGGTGGGGACGGGGGTTATGGAGGATGGCGACCACGATGGTGATGAGGCGCCGGGCTGAAAACGCCGGCAGCGGCGAGTTCGCCGGTGACGTCGTTTCGGGGCTGACGAGAGCGGCGGCTGGGGGCGGTTTCCGGCGACGGGGCTCGGTGTAGGGGGGGTTTTCGGGGATGGCGAGTCGAGTGACGGTGGCAGATTGGCCGTCCGGCGTCTGGATCCGCCGGAACAGCGACGGCAGTGGCTGGAGGCGTGAATCGCCAAGGGCTGGAGAGCGTTTGGTTTGGGGGGGTTTAGGGTTTAGGGTTTAGGGTTTAGGGTTTAGGGTTTAGGGTTTAGGGTTTTTTTTTTTTTTTTTTTTTTTTTTTTTTTTTTTTTTTTTTTTTTTGGCTGGGCTCAAAGAGCTGCCTACGTACCCCAACGGGATCAAGCCATACGTAGTTCTGCAAAGTTCGGTACAAGTGCTGCAAATGTAAATAAAGAGTGTAAGCAAATAAAAGCTAACGGAAGCGAAAGCACGGAAGGCCCGCCGCGTCAGCATGGATGAGGCCACGGGTCCTCGCTGGGATGTCCGCCGGCTCAAGGATCCGCATATGAGGAAGGGCAACAGAGGTGTTCGCCAAGTTGTCCGCCACTTTATTGCCCTCGCGGAAAATATGAGAGATCCTCCACTCGATGCTGCGAAGCTGTAGGCGCAGGTGGTGGAGACAAGGCTGGAGAGTCCAGTGTCCCGTCGAGGAGGAGATGAGAGAGATACTGCTGGCCGAGTCCGTCTCGATCCAGAGAGGGAGGAGGCCGCGGGCAACCGCCAGGTCCACTCCAGATCGAATCGCCTGCAGTTCGGCCAAAGTGTTCGTCGTATTCAAAAGGGGAACTTGGAATGCCACAATTGGGGCGCCGGTGGCATCCCGAATGACGCCCGCGGCTCCAGCGGCGCCTGGATTCCCGAGCGATGCCCCATCAGTGTTGAGTTTGAACCAGCCTGGAGACGGGGCTTCCCAGCGTACCATGACCGGCGGCCGAAGAACCGGAGGCGGGAGGCGAAGGCCGAGAGTGGAGGCTAAGTGCACCTCCCCAGGCCAGTGCTGTCGCTGAAGGAGGCCAGCACGGCCCAACACCTGCAAATGAGAGTGAATACGCCAAATAATCCTGTCAGAGGAAATCTGGATACCTCGGTGTTTGGCGTCATTCCGTGCCGTCCAAAGAAACCAGAAGGCCAGAAGTGGGATATAGGTACGGATGCTCCGCGCATGTGGGGAGGACAGACGCCAAGCAGAGACCATCAGGTGGGGCGCATGTGTCCGCGGGGTTCGGATACGGAATAGGTCGGCAAGATGGCGCCACACGCGCTGGGCAACCGCCGACGAGAAGAATAAGTGTGCAAAAGTCTCGGATTCACTGCAGCACTGGCAGCGAGAAACAATAGGGAGACCCAGCCTCCAAAGGGCCTCGTCAACAGGTATCCGACGGCGAAATAAACGCCATAGGAATACCGACATCGTAGGCGTAAGTAGTGGCGACCAGAGGCAGCAGGAAAGCCAACTCCGAGCCCCGGCTGTCCGGCTCATCTCCCAGGCTGAGGTAGTAGTAAAAGTACCTGTGTCCGAAGCCTTCCATATCGGCTGATCCGCTATCAGGGGGTCAAAAGGAATCGCAGAGACCCGCTGAACAAGGGATGCCGGAAGGTAGGCCTGAAGGCGCGTCAAATCCCACGACCCGTTAACCCACATCTCTTTCACCCGAATCGGCGGAGGGCGGTCCCGGCGGTCAGTGCAGAGAGGGCGATCGCCGCACCAAGTATCATACCAGAAGAAACAGTCCCCACGCCCCAAGTTCCAAGTGATCTGCGTCTGTGCCTCATCGCGGATCTGGCAAAGACGTTTCCAGACCGGGCTGTCGTAGTTCCGGCAGGGGGCGAGACCCGGGAAGGAGCTGCGGAAATATTTATGCTGGAGCGCGCGAGCCCAAAGAGAGGAACCATCTCTGAGACGCCACCACAATTTAAGCGAGAAGGCGCGAACCATGTCGGACAGGCGGCGAATACCAAGCCCGCCCTCGTCCTGGGGCCTCGCCGCATCCATCCAGGAAATCCAATGGCGGCGACGGTGGCCATGATAGGAGCCCCAGAAGAAACGAGCACAGAGCTGCTCCACTGAGTGTAGGACAGCCTGGGGGGGGTTAAGGACCTGTAGGAGGTAAAGGGGAAGCGAGAAGAGCGTGCTTCTGATCAGTTGCAAGCGACCTCCGTGAGAGAGAACGGAGCGGTCCCAACGCTGCAGATATCGCCGCAGTTTCCCAAGTAGGTCTTCGTAGAGGATATTACGCCGATTGCCCACATAGAGCGGGGCGCCGAGGTACGTAAGGGGAAGTCCAACCCTGCCGAAACCAGTGACGGACTGAAGCTGTCGCTGGACCCTCTCCGGGCATCGGCGGCTAAATACCAGCTGACTTTTCTGACAGTTCACCATCTGGCCAGTAGTTCGCGCATACGTCGTCAGAAAATCCGTCAAGAGGCTGATTCGATCACCACGGGTATTGGCAAAGATGAGAACATCATCCGCATAGGCTAGGTGCGTCAATCGGAACCGACCACGACACCGATAGTACAGGTCCGGGTACCGATTGTATAGGCGCTCCAAGCCGCGAGATAAGAGATCTGCAGCCAAAACAAAGAGAGTCGGGGACAGGGGGTCTCCCTGCCTGAGGCCTCGCGAGGAGGGGAAGAAACCGCCCAAGTCCCCATTCACAAGAATCGAGTACCAAGCATGCTCGACACAATTCATAATCAAGGTGATAAAATGAGGCGGGAAACCGAACCTGGTAAGGGCATGTCGCAAGAACCGCCACGATACCCGATCGTATGCCTTATTCAAATCCAGTTTCAGCAGCAAATTGTGCGAGTCCCCCCTCAAATTGAGATCATGTACCATTTCCGATGCCAGCAAAATATTGTCTGCAATTGCCCGACCTTTGACAAAACCACTCTGGTGTGGCGACAGAAGCTGCGGCAGTAGCGGACCAAGTCGCACAGTGAGTAACTTCGTGAAGATCTTAGAACTCACATTACAGAGGCTGATAGGCCGAAAATCAGCCCAAGCGACTGGCCCGTCCGTCTTGGGGATAAGCACAAGTGTCGTTGCCGTATAGAACTTCAGAAGAGGAGCTCCCGAGAAGAAATCCAGAACAGCATCGAAAACATCCTCGTGAATAATATCCCAACACGTTTGATAGAAAGCGGCGGAAAAGCCATCAGGGCCAGCCACACTGTCCTTGTCAATCGAGAAAACCACAGCACGAACCTCCGCAAGTGTTGGTGGTTCCAGCAACCGAGCACATTCAGCCAAAGGAACCTGAGGCGGAGGGTCCGCCAGTGCATCCATCCCCGAGGTGTCTGCATCGTCAGGCTGACCAAACATCTCGGAGAAGTAGGTAATAGCTGACTGCTTAATGGCTGAGTGATCAGTGAGGGTACGAGCACCGTCCCTCATCGAGAAAAGCGTAGCCCGCCGACGCCGTTCCTTCACCATGGAGTGGAACATTCTGGAGTTTCGCTCTCCCTCAACTGCCCAACGACATGCTGCTTTTTGTTTCCAGAAGGCCTCCTCAAGAGAAATCGCATGTGTCAAGGCTGCTGCGCTCCGTTGACGACGGAGGAGGTTGGCGTCAGAGGGATCCCGATCGAAATCCGCTTCGCACTCCTCAGCATCTTTCTCTGCTGCTGCAAGTACCTGAAACACATTACCAAATACCTGTTTGTTCCACCACTTCAGAGCCTGCTTGAGGCGTCCGAGTTTCAATCGCAGGTTGAGGAGACCGGTGGTGCCCGTCGGGACAGCCCAACTCTGGCGGACGTGGTCCTGAAAAGAGTGGTGTCTAGTCCACATGTTCTGAAACCGGAATGCAGAGGCTAGGCGGTGCCGTTCATGCGAGAAACGGACCAAGAGCGGGGCGTGGTCCGAATGCATCCGCGGTAAGTGCCTGACTCGAGTTGTCTCCGCAAAATCCTCCCAGGCAGAGCTGTAAAGAATGCGATCAAGGCGCTCCCAAACCCGCCGATTGGTCCATGTGTGCGGGGGGCCCTCGAAACCAGCATCAATGAGGTTCGCATCGAGGATTGCGGTCGAGAAATCCTGAATAGAGCGCAATTTAGGCCGACCCGGGCCCTTCCGTTCAGATATATCGGCGATGGCATTAAAATCACCGCCAATCAGCCAGGGGGATCCCAGTGACGAAATCGCGGTGTCATGTAAGAAAGACCAAAGCTCGCGGCGCTGGGTGATAGAACACCTCGCATATATGCCAGATAAAAGAAAAGGCCGGCGAATCTGTGGAGATGATACCTGCACATGAAGACACTGATCGATCTCCGATATAGGCGCCAGTGTATAAGAATCATCAGCAAGAATCCAGATAGAATTAGCCGTGTTGGTTAGCATCTGAGAGAAACCAAACCGCCGGCAGAAGAAAGCAGTGTCCGCCAGAACCATGGGTTCAAGGATGATGAGAAGGCGGATACGGTGTTGCTTACAAAGCCAATGTACCTCCCGTTGAGCCCTGGGGTTACCAATTCCTCGAACATTCCAGACCAGAATGTAGGTGTCTGTCATCGAGTACTAGCAGAAGGGCGACGAGAGGAACTTACTTGCTGACGAGAGATGCTGCGGGTGATCGGCCTAGAGAAGGTTGGCGGCAGAGCCTGTGGCCGGTCATCCGACACTGTCTCCAAGGATCCGCTGAGAGACGGAGGATCAGCAGCCTGGTTCAAAACGCACACCCCTCTGCTCGGATGCGACTCCGTCGACAGAGCGACAACAGGGAGCGGTTCCGACGAAGTCCGCAGGAGGGGTGGGTTCGGACCAGATTCAGGGAGGAGCTCTGTCCCTGTAGTTGCATCAGCAGGGAGATCACAAGAGTGAAGATCAGTGGTACCTCTCGGGGAGAGAGACAGTGAATCAATGAGGGGCGGTTGGCCATCCTTAATAAGGGGCGAGTCACCATCCGAGTCCTCGGCGAAAGTGGCATGAAGTGCAGAGTCCTCATCCCGCTGGGTGTCCGAGGAAGGAGAACCCGTGGCCGATAGGCATGTGTCCACTGAAAGATCACGTCGATCGCAGATAGGTGATGCAGGGGGGTCCGAGAGCAGCACTGCCTTCCCCTTATCCAGGCCATGACCAGAGGGGAGTCCCCAGATTGCCAAAGACTGAGCAGGAGGAAGCGACACAGGCTCCGGGGGTACCTGCATATCATCAGGAAGCAGTGGTAAAGGCGGCGAGGGTACCTGATCGTCCAAAGGGGGCTGCAGAAAGAGACCGAGGGCTGGAGCGGTGGCAGGAGTCGCTGGAGTGGGACTCAGCCGACAGTCGTCCAGCGGGGAAGCAGGACTGTCGATCGGGGGCTCAGCTGTAGTCTGTCCAGCCAGAGGGCGGACCGGAGAGGTTTCCGAAGGCGCCCGGAAGTCCCCAAAAGTAACTCGAACACCAGAGGTAAGCAGGATCGCAGAGGCATCCCCCCGTGAGTGGGCAAAGGTCACCCGAGGAGGAGCGTGGGGGCGATGAGCCTCCGCAGGGCCGCTGAGATGCGCCGGTATTACCTGCTGTGAATTCCTGGCCGTCTGTGATGGATTTGGGGCCACTTGTGTCTCCCCAAAGGACACCCGCACACCTGAACGAAGGCGTCTGGAACCGTTCAACTCCGGTATGTCATCAGAAGGTCTCCGGGTAGAAGGCTGGGGGTCCTGGCGGAGGGGCCGAAGAGGAGCCTGCAAGGAGCCAGAATCATTAGTGATACCAGTAGAAGGCGTACCCCGATTTCGATTGCGGCGCCGACGACGGCGTCGAGCAGTGGGGGGCCGGGATTCCATGATATCACCAGAGGCAGGGGCCGCAGAGATCTCAGAAGGGCCATGCACCGAGTCATGGCGACCAGAAGGCGCAGCAGGAGGATCCTGCGCAGCTGATACGGTCGCTGGTACCGGCTGCGAAGAAGGTCTGCGTAAACAAGCCTCTGCTTTATGTCCGAGATGGCGGCAGAGTGAGCAGAAACTAGGTAGACGCTCATAGATGACCTTCTGCTCGAGCACACCAGTACCCACATCAATCTCGAAGGCATGCAGGAGGGGCTTCGTAAGGTCAATTTCCACACAGACTCTGGCGTGGGAGCACCGACTCCGAGTCGCCGTAGGGGTATCAACCTTCAGAGGGGTCCCAATGCCAGCAGCAACCGTAAATAAAAGATCTCTGTGATACATGTGGAGAGGAAGTAGTGGGAGCGTAACCCACACCGGAACATGTGGGGGTTCCTCGGTAGTTTTGAAATCGGGGGTCCATTTGAGAACTCTCATCGGGAATCCTTTGATGAACCAAGTTCCTCGAATCCAAAGTCGCATATAATCAGCCTCGGTAGTGAGGCGAATCACAATATGGCGGTGATTAAGATGCTGCAAAACAAACTTCCCCGCCAAACAGAAACTCGCAAAACCTTCGGTAAGATCTTTCCAAGAAGAGTACCCATGAGAGAATTTACCGATAAGAATGTACGGGTGCGAGGCTGTGTACCTTGCTGTTTCGTCAGCAGTAAAAGCAAGGCGCGGCTGTCCAGCAGTAGAAATCCATTGTCCAATAGCAGTCGGACGAGGCTCCGCCAGAAAAGAGTAAGGACTGTCCTCAGGAATCTCGGAGTGGAGTCCGGAGGTGACAGCATTGGCAAAAGACTTGTGGGAATGGAGATGGTTAGTAGCAGAGGTGAGGCGTACCGAACCATCAGTTTGGGGAGGTTGCTGGCGGCCGGCAGCAGCCTGAGCGGCCATATCCGGCAATTCCACGGCAGAACCCTAGCTCCGGAAGGAGTCGGCGGCTGTCATCGGAGACGGTGGTAAAGGATGGGGTGCTGGGGCTGCCAGGGCCAGAGAATCAACAGTGCCGTCAGACCGGCGCTCAGAGCGCCAGAGCAGCAGAGAAACCGACGACGACAAGGGCCAGAGGCAGCCGTGAAGTCTGGGCACCGTTCAGGCACTGAACCCGCGTCTGGGGGCTTCTGGGTCGGGAGACACAGTGGCGGAACCAGGAGGGTGGTCTGGCGTCAGGGTCGGGCGGAGTAGCGGGGCGTCGTGTCGGGATGACAAAACGTCGGGGTCAGTGACCGCCGCGACACCTGGGCCCCAGTCGGGAAGTGTTCTGGCGTCGGGGCACCGACTGGGGGTTGGCGGGGTCGGGGAGAAAAGTGGTGGCACCGAGTCGGGACAAACCGTCGGGACCAGTGACAACCACGAACCCTGGGCCTCGGGCGGGAGTGTGGTCGGGCAGCGAAGACGGTCGGAGAGGCGCCGAGTCGGGGCAACCTTCGGGACCGGAGACAGCCTCGGTCGGGCCAAGGTTGGGATCAACCTTCGGGAGCAGAGACGGCCTCGGTCGGGCCTCGGTCGGGATCAACCTTCGAGACCAGAGGCGACCTCGGTCGGGCCTCGGTCGGGATCAACCTTCGGGACCAGAGACGGCCTCGGTCGGGCCTCGATCGGGATCAACCGTCGGGACCAGAGACGGCCTCGGTCGGGCCTCGGTCGGGAGCAACCTACGGGACCAGAGACGGCCTCGGTCGGGACTCGGTCGGGAGATCACCCGTCGGGAGAAACAGCAGTCGCGATCCCTGGGCCTCAGTCGGGGGATGCTCTGGCGTCAAGGAGCACCGACCAAGGTGTATGTCGGGGTCGGGTGGAACAGTATCGGGACCAGAGAGTTGGTCGGGCAGCGGAGTCGGCGGAATATGCAGAGGCGGCGTCTCGGGAACTCAACCGTCAGGAGGCCAACCGTCGGGAGATCAACTGTCGGGAGGTCAACCGTCGGGAGGAGGGCAACCGTCGGGGGAGTCACCGGCGGTTCCCAACGGTGTATTCCGGCGGTCGGGTGGCGGGTTCAGGGACTCCTCAACCCTGCGAGGACAGTGACGGTGGCCGATTGACGATCCGACGTCGGAGACGGGAGAACGGCGGCGTCGAAGGTGTCGCAAATCAGGGCTACGGCGACGGCGACCTAGGGCAAGCGGCGGACAGTGGTGTAGAGGTGGCGACTCGCGGCGGTAGCCCGGCCCTGGGGGTTTTCCGGCCAGGGGAACACGATCCCGTCGTCAGAATGGTGGTCCGACGGCGGGGGGATGCCGAAACGCGGTGGCGACGGTGCGGGAGGCCAACCGTCAGGGGCGGAGCCGGCGGCGTATTCCGGCGATCGAGGGGTGGATTCGGGGACACCTCAGCCCTGCGAGTTCAGTGACGGTGGCCAAACGGCGATCCAACGCCGGTGTTGAGAGATACCGGCGCTGAAAGTATCGCCGCGCAGGGCAGTAGCGGCCGACGGTGCTGCAGCGATTTCCGGCGGCGGTTGGGTGGGGACGGGGGTTATGGAGGATGGCGACCACGATGGTGATGAGGCGCCGGGCTGAAAACGCCGGCAGCGGCGAGTTCGCCGGTGACGTCGTTTCGGGGCTGACGAGAGCGGCGGCTGGGGGCGGTTTCCGGCGACGGGGCTCGGTGTAGGGGGGGGTTTTCGGGGATGGCGAGTCGAGTGACGGTGGCAGATTGGCCGTCCGGCGTCTGGATCCGCCGGAACAGCGACGGCAGTGGCTGGAGGCGTGAAATCGCCCAAGGGCTGGAGAGCGTTTGTTTTTTTTGGTTTAGGGTTTAGGGTTTAGGGTTTAGGGTTTAGGGTTTAGGGTTTAGGGTTTAGGGTTTAGGGTTTTTTTTTTTTTTTTTTTTTTTTTTTTTTTTTTTTTTTGGCTGGGCTCAAAGAGCTGCCTACGTACCCCAACGGGATCAAGCCATACGTAGTTCTGCAAAGTTCGGTACAAGTGCTGCAAATGTAAATAAAGAGTGTAAGCAAATAAAAGCTAACGGAAGCGAAAGCACGGAAGGCCCGCCGCGTCAGCATGGATGAGGCCACGGGTCCTCGCTGGGATGTCCGCCGGCTCAAGGATCCGCATATGAGGAAGGGCAACAGAGGTGTTCGCCAAGTTGTCCGCCACTTTATTGCCCTCGCGGAAAATATGAGAGATCCTCCACTCGATGCTGCGAAGCTGTAGGCGCAGGTGGTGGAGACAAGGCTGGAGAGTCCAGTGTCCCGTCGAGGAGGAGATGAGAGAGATACTGCTGGCCGAGTCCGTCTCGATCCAGAGAGGGAGGAGGCCGCGGGCAACCGCCAGGTCCACTCCAGATCGAATCGCCTGCAGTTCGGCCAAAGTGTTCGTCGTATTCAAAAGGGGAACTTGGAATGCCACAATTGGGGCGCCGGTGGCATCCCGAATGACGCCCGCGGCTCCAGCGGCGCCTGGATTCCCGAGCGATGCCCCATCAGTGTTGAGTTTGAACCAGCCTGGAGACGGGGCTTCCCAGCGTACCATGACCGGCGGCCGAAGAACCGGAGGCGGGAGGCGAAGGCCGAGAGTGGAGGCTAAGTGCACCTCCCCAGGCCAGTGCTGTCGCTGAAGGAGGCCAGCACGGCCCAACACCTGCAAATGAGAGTGAATACGCCAAATAATCCTGTCAGAGGAAATCTGGATACCTCGGTGTTTGGCGTCATTCCGTGCCGTCCAAAGAAACCAGAAGGCCAGAAGTGGGATATAGGTACGGATGCTCCGCGCATGTGGGGAGGACAGACGCCAAGCAGAGACCATCAGGTGGGGCGCATGTGTCCGCGGGGTTCGGATACGGAATAGGTCGGCAAGATGGCGCCACACGCGCTGGGCAACCGCCGACGAGAAGAATAAGTGTGCAAAAGTCTCGGATTCACTGCAGCACTGGCAGCGAGAAACAATAGGGAGACCCAGCCTCCAAAGGGCCTCGTCAACAGGTATCCGACGGCGAAATAAACGCCATAGGAATACCGACATCGTAGGCGTAAGTAGTGGCGACCAGAGGCAGCAGGAAAGCCAACTCCGAGCCCCGGCTGTCCGGCTCATCTCCCAGGCTGAGGTAGTAGTAAAAGTACCTGTGTCCGAAGCCTTCCATATCGGCTGATCCGCTATCAGGGGGTCAAAAGGAATCGCAGAGACCCGCTGAACAAGGGATGCCGGAAGGTAGGCCTGAAGGCGCGTCAAATCCCACGACCCGTTAACCCACATCTCTTTCACCCGAATCGGCGGAGGGCGGTCCCGGCGGTCAGTGCAGAGAGGGCGATCGCCGCACCAAGTATCATACCAGAAGAAACAGTCCCCACGCCCCAAGTTCCAAGTGATCTGCGTCTGTGCCTCATCGCGGATCTGGCAAAGACGTTTCCAGACCGGGCTGTCGTAGTTCCGGCAGGGGGCGAGACCCGGGAAGGAGCTGCGGAAATATTTATGCTGGAGCGCGCGAGCCCAAAGAGAGGAACCATCTCTGAGACGCCACCACAATTTAAGCGAGAAGGCGCGAACCATGTCGGACAGGCGGCGAATACCAAGCCCGCCCTCGTCCTGGGGCCTCGCCGCATCCATCCAGGAAATCCAATGGCGGCGACGGTGGCCATGATAGGAGCCCCAGAAGAAACGAGCACAGAGCTGCTCCACTGAGTGTAGGACAGCCTGGGGGGGGTTAAGGACCTGTAGGAGGTAAAGGGGAAGCGAGAAGAGCGTGCTTCTGATCAGTTGCAAGCGACCTCCGTGAGAGAGAACGGAGCGGTCCCAACGCTGCAGATATCGCCGCAGTTTCCCAAGTAGGTCTTCGTAGAGGATATTACGCCGATTGCCCACATAGAGCGGGGCGCCGAGGTACGTAAGGGGAAGTCCAACCCTGCCGAAACCAGTGACGGACTGAAGCTGTCGCTGGACCCTCTCCGGGCATCGGCGGCTAAATACCAGCTGACTTTTCTGACAGTTCACCATCTGGCCAGTAGTTCGCGCATACGTCGTCAGAAAATCCGTCAAGAGGCTGATTCGATCACCACGGGTATTGGCAAAGATGAGAACATCATCCGCATAGGCTAGGTGCGTCAATCGGAACCGACCACGACACCGATAGTACAGGTCCGGGTACCGATTGTATAGGCGCTCCAAGCCGCGAGATAAGAGATCTGCAGCCAAAACAAAGAGAGTCGGGGACAGGGGGTCTCCCTGCCTGAGGCCTCGCGAGGAGGGGAAGAAACCGCCCAAGTCCCCATTCACAAGAATCGAGTACCAAGCATGCTCGACACAATTCATAATCAAGGTGATAAAATGAGGCGGGAAACCGAACCTGGTAAGGGCATGTCGCAAGAACCGCCACGATACCCGATCGTATGCCTTATTCAAATCCAGTTTCAGCAGCAAATTGTGCGAGTCCCCCCTCAAATTGAGATCATGTACCATTTCCGATGCCAGCAAAATATTGTCTGCAATTGCCCGACCTTTGACAAAACCACTCTGGTGTGGCGACAGAAGCTGCGGCAGTAGCGGACCAAGTCGCACAGTGAGTAACTTCGTGAAGATCTTAGAACTCACATTACAGAGGCTGATAGGCCGAAAATCAGCCCAAGCGACTGGCCCGTCCGTCTTGGGGATAAGCACAAGTGTCGTTGCCGTATAGAACTTCAGAAGAGGAGCTCCCGAGAAGAAATCCAGAACAGCATCGAAAACATCCTCGTGAATAATATCCCAACACGTTTGATAGAAAGCGGCGGAAAAGCCATCAGGGCCAGCCACACTGTCCTTGTCAATCGAGAAAACCACAGCACGAACCTCCGCAAGTGTTGGTGGTTCCAGCAACCGAGCACATTCAGCCAAAGGAACCTGAGGCGGAGGGTCCGCCAGTGCATCCATCCCCGAGGTGTCTGCATCGTCAGGCTGACCAAACATCTCGGAGAAGTAGGTAATAGCTGACTGCTTAATGGCTGAGTGATCAGTGAGGGTACGAGCACCGTCCCTCATCGAGAAAAGCGTAGCCCGCCGACGCCGTTCCTTCACCATGGAGTGGAACATTCTGGAGTTTCGCTCTCCCTCAACTGCCCAACGACATGCTGCTTTTTGTTTCCAGAAGGCCTCCTCAAGAGAAATCGCATGTGTCAAGGCTGCTGCGCTCCGTTGACGACGGAGGAGGTTGGCGTCAGAGGGATCCCGATCGAAATCCGCTTCGCACTCCTCAGCATCTTTCTCTGCTGCTGCAAGTACCTGAAACACATTACCAAATACCTGTTTGTTCCACCACTTCAGAGCCTGCTTGAGGCGTCCGAGTTTCAATCGCAGGTTGAGGAGACCGGTGGTGCCCGTCGGGACAGCCCAACTCTGGCGGACGTGGTCCTGAAAAGAGTGGTGTCTAGTCCACATGTTCTGAAACCGGAATGCAGAGGCTAGGCGGTGCCGTTCATGCGAGAAACGGACCAAGAGCGGGGCGTGGTCCGAATGCATCCGCGGTAAGTGCCTGACTCGAGTTGTCTCCGCAAAATCCTCCCAGGCAGAGCTGTAAAGAATGCGATCAAGGCGCTCCCAAACCCGCCGATTGGTCCATGTGTGCGGGGGGCCCTCGAAACCAGCATCAATGAGGTTCGCATCGAGGATTGCGGTCGAGAAATCCTGAATAGAGCGCAATTTAGGCCGACCCGGGCCCTTCCGTTCAGATATATCGGCGATGGCATTAAAATCACCGCCAATCAGCCAGGGGGATCCCAGTGACGAAATCGCGGTGTCATGTAAGAAAGACCAAAGCTCGCGGCGCTGGGTGATAGAACACCTCGCATATATGCCAGATAAAAGAAAAGGCCGGCGAATCTGTGGAGATGATACCTGCACATGAAGACACTGATCGATCTCCGATATAGGCGCCAGTGTATAAGAATCATCAGCAAGAATCCAGATAGAATTAGCCGTGTTGGTTAGCATCTGAGAGAAACCAAACCGCCGGCAGAAGAAAGCAGTGTCCGCCAGAACCATGGGTTCAAGGATGATGAGAAGGCGGATACGGTGTTGCTTACAAAGCCAATGTACCTCCCGTTGAGCCCTGGGGTTACCAATTCCTCGAACATTCCAGACCAGAATGTAGGTGTCTGTCATCGAGTACTAGCAGAAGGGCGACGAGAGGAACTTACTTGCTGACGAGAGATGCTGCGGGTGATCGGCCTAGAGAAGGTTGGCGGCAGAGCCTGTGGCCGGTCATCCGACACTGTCTCCAAGGATCCGCTGAGAGACGGAGGATCAGCAGCCTGGTTCAAAACGCACACCCCTCTGCTCGGATGCGACTCCGTCGACAGAGCGACAACAGGGAGCGGTTCCGACGAAGTCCGCAGGAGGGGTGGGTTCGGACCAGATTCAGGGAGGAGCTCTGTCCCTGTAGTTGCATCAGCAGGGAGATCACAAGAGTGAAGATCAGTGGTACCTCTCGGGGAGAGAGACAGTGAATCAATGAGGGGCGGTTGGCCATCCTTAATAAGGGGCGAGTCACCATCCGAGTCCTCGGCGAAAGTGGCATGAAGTGCAGAGTCCTCATCCCGCTGGGTGTCCGAGGAAGGAGAACCCGTGGCCGATAGGCATGTGTCCACTGAAAGATCACGTCGATCGCAGATAGGTGATGCAGGGGGGTCCGAGAGCAGCACTGCCTTCCCCTTATCCAGGCCATGACCAGAGGGGAGTCCCCAGATTGCCAAAGACTGAGCAGGAGGAAGCGACACAGGCTCCGGGGGTACCTGCATATCATCAGGAAGCAGTGGTAAAGGCGGCGAGGGTACCTGATCGTCCAAAGGGGGCTGCAGAAAGAGACCGAGGGCTGGAGCGGTGGCAGGAGTCGCTGGAGTGGGACTCAGCCGACAGTCGTCCAGCGGGGAAGCAGGACTGTCGATCGGGGGCTCAGCTGTAGTCTGTCCAGCCAGAGGGCGGACCGGAGAGGTTTCCGAAGGCGCCCGGAAGTCCCCAAAAGTAACTCGAACACCAGAGGTAAGCAGGATCGCAGAGGCATCCCCCCGTGAGTGGGCAAAGGTCACCCGAGGAGGAGCGTGGGGGCGATGAGCCTCCGCAGGGCCGCTGAGATGCGCCGGTATTACCTGCTGTGAATTCCTGGCCGTCTGTGATGGATTTGGGGCCACTTGTGTCTCCCCAAAGGACACCCGCACACCTGAACGAAGGCGTCTGGAACCGTTCAACTCCGGTATGTCATCAGAAGGTCTCCGGGTAGAAGGCTGGGGGTCCTGGCGGAGGGGCCGAAGAGGAGCCTGCAAGGAGCCAGAATCATTAGTGATACCAGTAGAAGGCGTACCCCGATTTCGATTGCGGCGCCGACGACGGCGTCGAGCAGTGGGGGGCCGGGATTCCATGATATCACCAGAGGCAGGGGCCGCAGAGATCTCAGAAGGGCCATGCACCGAGTCATGGCGACCAGAAGGCGCAGCAGGAGGATCCTGCGCAGCTGATACGGTCGCTGGTACCGGCTGCGAAGAAGGTCTGCGTAAACAAGCCTCTGCTTTATGTCCGAGATGGCGGCAGAGTGAGCAGAAACTAGGTAGACGCTCATAGATGACCTTCTGCTCGAGCACACCAGTACCCACATCAATCTCGAAGGCATGCAGGAGGGGCTTCGTAAGGTCAATTTCCACACAGACTCTGGCGTGGGAGCACCGACTCCGAGTCGCCGTAGGGGTATCAACCTTCAGAGGGGTCCTGCTGCCGAGTCCGTCTCGATCCAGAGAGGGAGAGGCCGCGGGCAACCGCCAGGTCCACTCCAGATCGAATCGCCTGCAGTTCGGCCAAGTGTTCGTCGTATTCAAAAGGGGAACTTGGAATGCCACAATTGGGGCGCCGGTGGCATCCCGAATGACGCCCGCGGCTCCAGCGGCGCCTGGATTCCCGAGCGAGCCCCATCAGTATTGAGTTTGAACCAGCCTGGAGACGGGGCTTCCCAGCGTACCATGACCGGCGGCCGAAGAACCGGAGGTGGGAGGCGAAACCGAGACTAGAGGCTAGGTGCACCTCCCCAGGCCAGTGCTGACGCTGAAGGAGGCCAGCACGGCCTAAGACCTGCAAATGACAGTGAATACGCCAAATAATCCGGTCAGATGAAATCTGGATACCTCGGTGTTGGCGTCATTCCGTGCCGTCCAAAGAAACCAGAAGGCCAGGAGCGGTATATAAGTACGGATACTCCGCGCATGTGGGGAGGACAGACGCCAAGCGGAAACCATCAGGTGGGGCGCATGTGTCCGCGGGATTTGGATATGAAATAGATCAGCAAGATGGCGCCACACGCGCTGGGCAACCGCCGACGAGAAGAATAAGTGCTCGATCGTCTCAGACTCCGACAGCACTGGCAGCAAGAGACAATAGGGAGGCCCATCTTCCGTAAGGCCTCATCGACGGGTATCCGACGGCGAAATAAACGCCATAGGAAACCGACATTGTAGGAGTAAGAAGCGGCGACCACAAGCTGCAAGAGAGCCAGCTCCGTGCTCCAGCTGTTCGGCTCATCTCCCATGCTGAGGTTGTAGAGAAAGTACCTGTGGTCGAGGCCTTCCAGATCGGCTGATCCGCAGTCTGGAGATCAGGAGGAATCGCCGAGACCTGCTGAACAAGGGTTTCAGGGAGGTAAGCTCGGAGGCGCGGCATGTCCCACGTCCCGTTAACCCACATCTCTTTCACCCGTATCGGCGGAGGGCGGTCCTGGCGGTCAGCGCATAGCGGACGATCTCCACACCAATATCATACCAGAAGAAGCAGTCCCCGCGCCCCAAATTCCAAGTGATCTGAGTCTGTGCCTCATCTCGAACCTGGCAGAGACGCTTCCAAACCGGGCTGTCGTAGCTCCTGCAGGGTGCAAGTCCTGGAAAGGAATTCCGAAAATATTTCTGTTGAAGCGCGCGAGCCCAAAGGGAGGAGCCATCTCTGAGTCGCCACCACAGTTTAAACGAGAAGGCCCGAACCGTATCGGCCAGGCGACGAATGCCAAGCCCACCCTCCTCCTGTGGCCGTGCAATATCCGCCCAGGAGATCCAATGGCGGCGGCGGTGCCCGTGATAAGAACCCCAGAAAAAACGAGCAAAAAGTTGCTCCACAGAGTGAAGTACCGCCTGGGGGGGGCAAAGTACCTGCAGCAGATATAGGGGGAGCGAGAACAAAGTGCTCCTGATTAACTGTAATCGACCCCCGTGAGATAGAACCGAGCGATCCCAGCGCTGCAGATAACGACGGAGTTTTCCAAGGAGTTCCTCATAAAGAATATTGCGCCGATTGCCCACATAGAGGGGCGCGCCAAGATATGTAAGGGAGTTCAGCTGCGCCCAAAACCAGTCACCGATTGGAGCTGTCGTTGAACATTCTCCGGGCACTGGCGGCTGAAAACAAGCTGGCTTTTCTGACAGTTCACCTTCTGGCCAGTAATCCGTGCGTAAGTCGTCAGAAAGTCGGTCAGAAGGCTGATGCGATTGCCACAGGTATTAGCGAATATGAGGACATCATCCGCATAAGCAAGGTGCGTCAGCCGGAACCGACCACGACACCGATAGTACAGATCCGGAAAACGGCTGTAGAGGCGCTCCAAGCCGCGTGATAAGAGATCTGCAGCCAAGACAAAAAGGGTCGGGGACAAGGGGTCTCCCTGCCTAAGGCCTCGCGAGGAGGGGAAGAAGCCACCCAGGTCCCCATTCACAAGGATCGAGTACCACGCATGCTCAACACAGTTCATAATCAAAGTGATGAAGTGAGCCGGGAAACCGAACCTGGAAAGGGCGTGCCGTAAGAACCGCCATGACACCCGATCGTACGCCTTGTTAAGGTCCAATTTCAGCAATAAATTGTGCGAGTCTCCTCTCAGATTAAGATCATGGACCATCTCCGACGCTAACAGGATATTGTCCGCAATCGCGCGGCCTTTGACAAAGCCGCTCTGATGCGGCGATAGAAGCTGCGGCAGTAGAGGGCTAAGGCGCGTGGTGAGTAGCTTTGTGAAGATCTTACTGCTGACATTACAGAGGCTGATAGGTCGATAATCAGCCCATGCAAGTGGCCCCTCCTTCTTGGGGATAAGTACAAGAGTCGTCGCTGTATAAAACTTCAGGAGGGGGGCTCCCGAAAAGAAATCCAGTACAGCATCAAACACATCCTCCCGGATGATCTCCCAACATTTCTGGTAGAAGGCGGCAGAGAAGCCATCGGGACCAGCCGCACTATCTTGATCAATCGAGAAGACCACAGCACGAGTCTCCGCAAGTGTAGGCGGTTCAAGCAACCGAGTGCACTCGGCCGGCGGAACCTGGGGCGGTGGGTCTGCCAAGGCATCCATTTCCGACGTGTCGGCATCATCAGGCTGTCCCAACATCCCAGAGAAATAGGAAATGGCTGACTGCTTAATATCTGAGTGATCAGTGAGGGTACGAGCACCGTCAGCCATCGAGAAGATTGTCGCCCGCCGGCGTCGTTCCTTCACCATGGAATGGAACATACGGGAGTTCCGTTCTCCCTCGACCGCCCACCGACAGGCTGCTTTCTGTTTCCAGTAAGCCTCTTCCAGTGCAATCGCATGCGTCAAAGCCGCAGCGCTACGCTGACGGCGGAGGAGGTTGGCGTCAGAGGGATCCCGATCGAACTCCGCTTCACACTCCTCTGCGTCTTTTTCTGCTGCTGCCAATACCTGAAAAACATTCCCAAATACCTGTTTGTTCCACCACTTCAGAGCCTGTTTGAGTCGTCCAAGTTTCAGTCGCAGGTTGAGGAGACCGGTGGTGCCCGTCGGGACAACCCAACTCTGGCGGACGTGGTCCTGAAAAGTGTGGTGTCTGGTCCACATGTTCTGAAACCGGAATGCAGAGGCAAGGCGGTGTCTTTCATGCGAGAATCGGACCAAGAGCGGGGCGTGGTCCGAATGCATCCGCGGGAGGTGTCTGACACGAGTCGTCTCAGCGAAATCCTCCCAGGCAGTGTTGTAGAGAATGCGGTCCAGGCGCTCCCAAACTCGTCGATTTGTCCATGTATGGGGGGAGCCTTCAAAACCGGCATCGATAAGATTCGCATCAAGGATAGCCGCTGAGAAATCCTGAATAGAGCGCAACTTAGGGCGACCTGGGCCCTTCCGTTCAGATATGTCGGCGATGGCATTAAAGTCGCCACCGATAAGCCAAGGAGACCCCAATGACGAGGCCGCTGTGTCCTGTAGGAAAGACCAGAGGGCACGGCGCTGGGTGACAGAACATCGCGCATAGATCCCAGATAGGAAAAAGGGCCGGCGGTGCTGCGGAGACGAAACCTGCACATGAAGACACTGATCGATCTCCGAAATAGGCTCCAGTTTATAGGAGTCATCAGCAAGAATCCAGATAGAATTGACCGCGTTAGTAAGCATCTGGGAGAAGCCAAAACGCCGGCAAAAGAAAGCAACATCCGCAAAAACCATAGGCTCCAGAAGAATAAGAATGCGGATACGGTGCTGCTTGCAGAGCCAATGTACCTCTCGTTGAGCTCGGGGGTTGCCAACTCCGCGCACATTCCAAACCAAGAGGGAGGTGTCTGTCATCGGGAACTGGCAGAAGGGCGACGAGAGGCACTTACTTGCTGACGGGAGATGCTGCGGGTGATCGGTCTAGAGAAGGCCGGCGGCAGAGCCTGTGGCCGGTCATCTGACACTGTCTCCAAAGATCCGCTGAGAGACGGAGGTTCAGCGGCCTGGTTAAAAACGCACACCCCCTGCTCGGATGCGACTCCGTCGACAGAGCGACAACAGGGAGCGGTTCCGATGAAGTCCGCAGGAGGGGTGGGTTCGGACCAGATTCAGGGAGGAGCTCTGTCCCTGTAATTGCATCAGCAGGTAGATCACCAGAGTGAAAATCAGTGGTACCTCTCGGAGAAAGAGATAGTGAATCGAGGAGGGGCGGTTGGCCATCCTTAATAAGGGGCGAGTCACCATCCGAGTCCTCGGCGAAGGTGGCTTGTAGTGCAGAGTCCTCGTCCCGCTGGGTGTCCGAGGAAGGGGAACCAGTAGCCGATAGGCATGTGTCCACTGAAAGATCACGTCGATCGCGGATAGGGGATGCAGGAGGTTCAGAGAGCAGCACTGCCTTCCCCTTATCCAGGCCATGACCAGAGGGGAGTCCCCAAATTGCCAAGGATTGAGCAGGAGGAGGCGACACAGGCTCCGGCGGCACCTGCATATCATCAGCAAGCAGTGGTAAAGGCGACGAGGGTACCTGAGTGGCCAATAGGGGCTGCGGAAGGAGACCAAGGGCCGAGGCGGTGGCAGGAGTCGCTGGAGTGGGACTCAGCCGACAGTCATCCAGAGGGGAGGCAGGACTGTCAATCGGAGGCTCAGCTGTAGTCTGTCCGGCCAGAGGGCGGGCCGGCGAGGTTTCCGAAGGCGCCAGAAAGTCCCCAAAGGTAACTCGAACACCAGAAGTAAGCAGCATCGCGGAGGCATCCCCCCGTGAGTGGGCAAAGGTCACCCGAGGAGGGGTGGGGGCGATGAGCCTCCGCAGGGCCGCTGAGATGCGCCGGTGTGAGCTGCAGTGACTTCTCGGGCGTCTGTGATGGATTTGGGGCCACCTGTATCTCCCCAAAGGTCACCCGCACACCAGAGCGAAGACGTCTGGAGCCATTCAACTCCGGGATGTCATCGGAAGGTCTCCGGGTAGAAGGCTGGGGGTCCCGTCGGAGGAGCTGAGGAGGAGCCTGCAAGGAGCCAGAAGCATTAGTAATACCAGTAGAAGGCGTACCCCTATTTCGATTGCGGCGCCGACGACGGCGTCGAGCAGTGGGGGGCCGGGATTCCATGATATCACCAGAGGCGGGGGCTGCAGAGATCTCAGAAGGGCCATGCACCGAGTCATGGCGACCAGAAGGCGCAGCAGGAGGATCCTGCGCAGCTGAGATGGTAACTGGTACCGGCTGCGAAGAAGGTCTGCGTAAACAAGCCTCCGCTTTGTGCCCAAGATGGCGGCAGAGTGAGCAGAAGCTAGGGAGCCGCTCGTAGATGACCTTCTGCTCGAGCACACCAGTACCCACATCAATCTCGAAGGCATGCAGAAGGGGCTTCGTAAGGTCAATTTCCACACAGACTCTGGCGTGGGAGCACCGACTCCGAGTCGCCGTAGGGGTATCAACCTTCAGAGGGGTCCCAATGCCAGCAGCAACTGTAAATAAAAGATCTCTGTGATACATGTGGAGAGGAAGAAGTGGGAGCGTAACCCACACCGGAACATGTGGAGGTTCCTCGGTAGTTTTGAAATCGGGGGTCCATTTGAGAACTCTCATCGGGAATCCTTTGATGAACCAAGTCCCCCGAATCCAAAGTCGCATGTAGTCAGCCTCGGTAGTGAGGCGAATCACAATATGGCGGTGATTAAGATGCTGCAAAACAAACTTCCCCGCCAAACAGAAACTCGCAAAACCGTCGGTAAGATCTTTCCAAGAAGAGTACCCGTGAGAAAATTTACCGATAAGAGTGAACGGATGCGAGGCGGTGTACCTTGCTGTTTCGTCAGCAGTAAAAGCAAGGCGCGGTTGTCCGGCAGTGGAAATCCATTGTCCAATAGCAGTCGGACGAGGCTCCGCCAGAAAGGAGTAGGGACTGTCCTCAGGAGCATCGGAATTGAGTCCGGAGGTCACGGCAGTGGCGAAAGACTTGCGTGAATGGAGATGGTTATCAGCAGAGACAGGGCGTATCGAACCATCAACTTCGGGAGGCTGCCGGCGGCCGGCAGTAGTCTGGGCAGCCATGTCCGGCAAATCCACAGCAGAAACCTAGCTCCGGAAGGAGTCAGCGTCTGTCATCAGATACGGCGGCAGAGGGTGGGGGTCTGGGGTTTCCAGGGCCAGCTAGTCCAGACAGTGCCGTCCGACCTGCGATCAGAGCACCAGAGCGGCAGGAAGCCGCAATTCCTTGGCACCGTGCGGGCACTGTTCCAGCGTCTGGGGGGGGTGGTCGGACGTCAGGGTCGGGCGGAGAGTCGGGGACGACGTGTCGGGATGTCAAAAGTCGGGGTCAGTGACAGCCGCGACACCTTGGCCCCAGTCGGAAACTGTTCTGACGTCGGGGCACCGACTGGGGGTTGGCGGGGTCGGGGAGAACAGTGGTGGCACCGAGTCGGGATAAACCGTCGGGATCAGTGACAACCGCGATCCCTGGACCGCGGACGGGAACGGTTCTGGCGTCAGGGGCACCGACAAGGGGGTTGTCGGGTCGGGGAACTGATGGAACCAGAACTGTGGTCGGGCAGCGAAGTCGGGCGGAGAGGCGCCGAGTCGGGGTCAACCTTCGGGACCAGAGACAGCCTCGGTCGGGCCTCGGTCGGGATCAACCTTCGGGACCAGAGACGGCCTCGGTCGGGCCTCGGTCGGGAAACCTTCGGGACCAGAGACGACCTCGGTCGGGCCTAGGTCGGGATCAACCTTCGGGACCAGAGACGGCCTCGGTCGGGCCTCGGTCGGGAGATCAACCGTCGGGAGAAACAACAGTCGCGATCCCTGGGCCTCAGTCGGGAGATGTTCTGGCGTCAAGGAGCACCGACCAAGGCGTATGTCGGGGTCGGGTGATACAGTAATGGGACCAGAGAGTTGGTCGGGCAGCGGAGTCGGCCGAAGAAGCAGAGGCGGCGTCTCGGGAACTCAACCGTCAGGAGGCCAACCGTCGGGAGATCAACCGTCGGGAGGTCAACCGTCAGGAGGGCAATCGTCGGGGTTGCCGGAGGTCAACCGGCAGGGCAAAGTCGACGGCGGCTTCCAGCAGTGTATTCCGGTGGTCGGGTGGTGGGTTCAGGGACTCCCCAACCTTGCGAGGTCGGTGACGGTGGCCGAATGACGAACCGGCGTCGGAGATGGGAGTACGGCGGCGCCGAAGGTGTCGCAAATCAGATCAACGGCGGCAGCGGCGGAGAGGTGGCAGCTCGCGGCGGTAGCACGGTCCTAGGGGTTTTCCGGGCCGGGGAGTACGATGCCGTCGTCAGAATAGTGGTCTGACGGCGGGGAGATGCCGAACAGCGGTGGCGACGGTTCAGGAGGCAAACCGTCGGGGCCGGGGCCGGCGGCGGATTCCGGCGATCGAGGGGTGGGTTCGGGGACTCCTCAACCCTGCGAGTTCAGTGACGGTGGCCGAATCGCCGTTGGACGTCAGGAGGGGCCGCGACAAACTCGACGGCGCTGGGCAGATCCCGGCGGATGGTGACGGCGGCCGCGGGGTGGTTTCCGACAGCGGGAAGGCGGCTACGGGGGTTGTGAAGGACGGCGGTCACGATGCTGATGAAGCGCCGGGCCGAAAACGCCGGGAACGGCGAGTTCGCCGGAGACGTCGTTTCGGGCCTTGACGAGAGCGGCGGCTGGGGGCGTTTTCCGGTGATGAGGTTTGGTGTAGGGGGGGTTTATGGGGGTGGCGAGGCGACTGACGGTGGCCGATTTGCCGTCCGGCGTCTGGATCCGCCGGAACGGAAGTCGTCGGAGAAGGTGGCCGGAAATCGCCCAAGTGCTGGAGAGCGTTTGTAATTTCGCGAATGGTTTGGGGTTTGGGGTTTGGGGTTTGGGGTTTGGGGTTTGGGGTTTAGGGTTTGGGGTTTAGGGTTTGGGGTTTGGGGTTTCGGGTTTAGGGTTTCGGGTTTAGGGTTTAGGGTTTAGGGGTTAGGGTTTAGGGTTAGGGTTTTAGGGGTTAGGGTTTTAGGGTTTAGGGTTTAGGGTTCAGGGTTTAGGGTTCAGGGTTCAGGGTTCAGGGTTCAGGGTTCAGGGTTCAGGGTTCAGGGTTCAGGGTTCAGGGTTCAGGGTTAGGGTTAGGGTTCAGGGTTCAGGGTTTAGGGTTTTTTTTTTTTTTTTTTTTTTTTTTTTTTTTTGGCTGGGCTCAAAGAGCTGCCTACGTACCCCAACGGGATCAAGCCATACGTAGTTCTGCAAAGTTCGGTACAAGTGCTGTAAATGTAAATAAAGATTGTAAGCAACTAAAAGCTAACGGAAGCGAAAGCACGGGAGGCCCGCCGCGTCAGCATGGATGAGGCCACGGGTCCTCGCTGGGATGTCCGCCGGCTCAAGGATCCGCATATGAGGAAGGGCAACAGAGGTGTTCGCCAAGTTGTCCGCCGCTTTATTGCCCTCGCGGAAAATATGAGAGATCCTCCACTCGATGCTGCGAAGCTGTAGGCGCAGGTGGTGGAGACAAGGCTGGAGAGTCCAGTGTCCCGTCGAGGAGGAGATGAGAGAGATACTGCTGGCCGAGTCCGTCTCGATCCAGAGAGGGAGGAGGCCGCGGGCAACCGCCAGGTCCACTCCAGATCGAATCGCCTGCAGTTCGGCCAAAGTGTTCGTCGTATTCAAAAGGGGAACTTGGAATGCCACAATTGGGGCGCCGGTGGCATCCCGAATGACGCCCGCGGCTCCAGCGGCGCCTGGATTCCCGAGCGATGCCCCATCAGTGTTGAGTTTGAACCAGCCTGGAGACGGGGCTTCCCAGCGTACCATGACCGGCGGCCGAAGAACCGGAGGTGGGAGGCGAAGACCGAGACTAGAGGCTAGGTGCACCTCCCCAGGCCAGTGCTGACGCTGAAGGAGGCCAGCACGGCCTAAGACCTGCAAATGACAGTGAATACGCCAAATAATCCGGTCAGATGAAATCTGGATACCTCGGTGTTTGGCGTCATTCCGTGCCGTCCAAAGAAACCAGAAGGCCAGGAGCGGTATATAAGTACGGATACTCCGCGCATGTGGGGAGGACAGACGCCAAGCGGAAACCATCAGGTGGGGCGCATGTGTCCGCGGGATTTGGATATGAAATAGATCAGCAAGATGGCGCCACACGCGCTGGGCAACCGCCGACGAGAAGAATAAGTGCTCGATCGTCTCAGACTCCCGACAGCACTGGCAGCAAGAGACAATAGGGAGGCCCATCTTCCGTAAGGCCTCATCGACGGGTATCCGACGGCGAAATAAACGCCATAGGAATACCGACATTGTAGGAGTAAGAAGCGGCGACCACAAGCTGCAAGAGAGCCAGCTCCGTGCTCCAGCTGTTCGGCTCATCTCCCATGCTGAGGTTGTAGAGAAAGTACCTGTGGTCGAGGCCTTCCAGATCGGCTGATCCGCAGTCTGGAGATCAGAGGAATCGCCGAGACCTGCTGAACAAGGGTTTCAGGGAGGTAAGCTCGGAGGCGCGGCATGTCCCACGTCCCGTTAACCCACATCTCTTTCACCCGTATCGGCGGAGGGCGGTCCTGGCGGTCAGCGCATAGCGGACGATCTCCACACCAAATATCATACCAGAAGAAGCAGTCCCCGCGCCCCAAATTCCAAGTGATCTGAGTCTGTGCCTCATCTCGAACCTGGCAGAGACGCTTCCAAACCGGGCTGTCGTAGCTCCTGCAGGGTGCAAGTCCTGGGAAGGAATTCCGAAAATATTTCTGTTGAAGCGCGCGAGCCCAAAGGGAGGAGCCATCTCTGAGTCGCCACCACAGTTTAAACGAGAAGGCCCGAACCGTATCGGCCAGGCGACGAATGCCAAGCCCACCCTCCTCCTGTGGCCGTGCAATATCCGCCCAGGAGATCCAATGGCGGCGGCGGTGCCCGTGATAAGAACCCCAGAAAAAACGAGCAAAAAGTTGCTCCACAGAGTGAAGTACCGCCTGGGGGGGGCAAAGTACCTGCAGCAGATATAGGGGGAGCGAGAACAAAGTGCTCCTGATTAACTGTAATCGACCCCCGTGAGATAGAACCGAGCGATCCCAGCGCTGCAGATAACGACGGAGTTTTCCAAGGAGTTCCTCATAAAGAATATTGCGCCGATTGCCCACATAGAGGGGCGCGCCAAGATATGTAAGAGGGAGTTCAGCTGCGCCAAAACCAGTCACCGATTGGAGCTGTCGTTGAACAGTCTCCGGGCACTGGCGGCTGAAAACAAGCTGGCTTTTCTGACAGTTCACCTTCTGGCCAGTAATCCGTGCGTAAGTCGTCAGAAAGTCGGTCAGAAGGCTGATGCGATTGCCACAGGTATTAGCGAATATGAGGACATCATCCGCATAAGCAAGGTGCGTCAGCCGGAACCGACCACGACACCGATAGTACAGATCCGGAAAACGGCTGTAGAGGCGCTCCAAGCCGCGTGATAAGAGATCTGCAGCCAAGACAAAAAGGGTCGGGGACAAGGGGTCTCCCTGCCTAAGGCCTCGCGAGGAGGGGAAGAAGCCACCCAGGTCCCCATTCACAAGGATCGAGTACCACGCATGCTCAACACAGTTCATAATCAAAGTGATGAAGTGAGCCGGGAAACCGAACCTGGAAAGGGCGTGCCGTAAGAACCGCCATGACACCCGATCGTACGCCTTGTTAAGGTCCAATTTCAGCAATAAATTGTGCGAGCCTCCTCTCAGATTAAGATCATGGACCATCTCCGACGCTAACAGGATATTGTCCGCAATCGCGCGGCCTTTGACAAAGCCGCTCTGATGCGGCGATAGAAGCTGCGGCAGTAGAGGGCTAAGGCGCGTGGTGAGTAGCTTTGTGAAGATCTTACTGCTGACATTACAGAGGCTGATAGGTCGATAATCAGCCCATGCAAGTGGCCCCTCCTTCTTGGGGATAAGTACAAGAGTCGTCGCTGTATAAAACTTCAGGAGGGGGGCTCCCGAAAAGAAATCCAGTACAGCATCAAACACATCCTCCCGGATGATCTCCCAACATTTCTGGTAGAAGGCGGCAGAGAAGCCATCGGGACCAGCCGCACTATCTTGATCAATCGAGAAGACCACAGCACGAGTCTCCGCAAGTGTAGGCGGTTCAAGCAACCGAGTGCACTCGGCCGGCGGAACCTGGGGCGGTGGGTCTGCCAAGGCATCCATTTCCGACGTGTCGGCATCATCAGGCTGTCCCAACATCCCAGAGAAATAGGAAATGGCTGACTGCTTAATATCTGAGTGATCAGTGAGGGTACGAGCACCGTCAGCCATCGAGAAGATTGTCGCCCGCCGGCGTCGTTCCTTCACCATGGAATGGAACATACGGGAGTTCCGTTCTCCCTCGACCGCCCACCGACAGGCTGCTTTCTGTTTCCAGTAAGCCTCTTCCAGTGCAATCGCGTGCGTCAAAGCCGCAGCGCTACGCTGACGGCGGAGGAGGTTGGCGTCAGAGGGATCCCGATCGAACTCCGCTTCACACTCCTCTGCGTCTTTTTCTGCTGCTGCCAATACCTGAAAAACATTCCCAAATACCTGTTTGTTCCACCACTTCAGAGCCTGTTTGAGTCGTCCAAGTTTCAGTCGCAGGTTGAGGAGACCGGTGGTGCCCGTCGGGACAACCCAACTCTGGCGGACGTGGTCCTGAAAAGTGTGGTGTCTGGTCCACATGTTCTGAAACCGGAATGCAGAGGCAAGGCGGTGTCTTTCATGCGAGAATCGGACCAAGAGCGGGGCGTGGTCCGAATGCATCCGCGGGAGGTGTCTGACACGAGTCGTCTCAGCGAAATCCTCCCAGGCAGTGTTGTAGAGAATGCGGTCCAGGCGCTCCCAAACTCGTCGATTTGTCCATGTATGGGGGGAGCCTTCAAAACCGGCATCGATAAGATTCGCATCAAGGATAGCCGCTGAGAAATCCTGAATAGAGCGCAACTTAGGGCGACCTGGGCCCTTCCGTTCAGATATGTCGGCGATGGCATTAAAGTCGCCACCGATAAGCCAAGGAGACCCCAATGACGAGGCCGCTGTGTCCTGTAGGAAAGACCAGAGGGCACGGCGCTGGGTGACAGAACATCGCGCATAGATCCCAGATAGGAAAAAGGGCCGGCGGTGCTGCGGAGACGAAACCTGCACATGAAGACACTGATCGATCTCCGAAATAGGCTCCAGTTTATAGGAGTCATCAGCAAGAATCCAGATAGAATTGACCGCGTTAGTAAGCATCTGGGAGAAGCCAAAACGCCGGCAAAAGAAAGCAACATCCGCAAAAACCATAGGCTCCAGAAGAATAAGAATGCGGATACGGTGCTGCTTGCAGAGCCAATGTACCTCTCGTTGAGCTCGGGGGTTGCCAACTCCGCGCACATTCCAAACCAAGAGGGAGGTGTCTGTCATCGGGAACTGGCAGAAGGGCGACGAGAGGCACTTACTTGCTGACGGGAGATGCTGCGGGTGATCGGTCTAGAGAAGGCCGGCGGCAGAGCCTGTGGCCGGTCATCTGACACTGTCTCCAAAGATCCGCTGAGAGACGGAGGTTCAGCGGCCTGGTTTAAAACGCACACCCCCCTGCTCGGATGCGACTCCGTCGACAGAGCGACAACAGGGAGCGGTTCCGATGAAGTCCGCAGGAGGGGTGGGTTCGGACCAGATTCAGGGAGGAGCTCTGTCCCTGTAATTGCATCAGCAGGTAGATCACCAGAGTGAAAATCAGTGGTACCTCTCGGAGAAAGAGATAGTGAATCGAGGAGGGGCGGTTGGCCATCCTTAATAAGGGGCGAGTCACCATCCGAGTCCTCGGCGAAGGTGGCTTGTAGTGCAGAGTCCTCGTCCCGCTGGGTGTCCGAGGAAGGGGAACCAGTAGCCGATAGGCATGTGTCCACTGAAAGATCACGTCGATCGCGGATAGGGGATGCAGGAGGTTCAGAGAGCAGCACTGCCTTCCCCTTATCCAGGCCATGACCAGAGGGGAGTCCCCAAATTGCCAAGGATTGAGCAGGAGGAGGCGACACAGGCTCCGGCGGCACCTGCATATCATCAGCAAGCAGTGGTAAAGGCGACGAGGGTACCTGAGTGGCCAATAGGGGCTGCGGAAGGAGACCAAGGGCCGAGGCGGTGGCAGGAGTCGCTGGAGTGGGACTCAGTCGACAGTCATCCAGAGGGGAGGCAGGACTGTCAATCGGAGGCTCAGCTGTAGTCTGTCCGGCCAGAGGGCGGGCCGGCGAGGTTTCCGAAGGCGCCAGAAAGTCCCCAAAGGTAACTCGAACACCAGAAGTAAGCAGCATCGCGGAGGCATCCCCCCGTGAGTGGGCAAAGGTCACCCGAGGAGGGGCGTGGGGGCGATGAGCCTCCGCAGGGCCGCTGAGATGCGCCGGTGTGAGCTGCAGTGACTTCTCGGGCGTCTGTGATGGATTTGGGGCCACCTGTATCTCCCCAAAGGTCACCCGCACACCAGAGCGAAGACGTCTGGAGCCATTCAACTCCGGGATGTCATCGGAAGGTCTCCGGGTAGAAGGCTGGGGGTCCCGTCGGAGGAGCTGAGGAGGGGCCTGCAAGGAGCCAGAAGCATTAGTAATACCAGTAGAAGGCGTACCCCTATTTCGATTGCGGCGCCGACGACGGCGTCGAGCAGTGGGGGGCCGGGATTCCATGATATCACCAGAGGCGGGGGCTGCAGAGATCTCAGAAGGGCCATGCACCGAGTCATGGCGACCAGAAGGCGCAGCAGGAGGATCCTGCGCAGCTGAGATGGTAACTGGTACCGGCTGCGAAGAAGGTCTGCGTAAACAAGCCTCCGCTTTGTGCCCAAGATGGCGGCAGAGTGAGCAGAAGCTAGGGAGCCGCTCGTAGATGACCTTCTGCTCGAGCACACCAGTACCCACATCAATCTCGAAGGCATGCAGAAGGGGCTTCGTAAGGTCAATTTCCACACAGACTCTGGCGTGGGAGCACCGACTCCGAGTCGCCGTAGGGGTATCAACCTTCAGAGGGGTCCCAATGCCAGCAGCAACTGTAAATAAAAGATCTCTGTGATACATGTGGAGAGGAAGAAGTGGGAGCGTAACCCACACCGGAACATGTGGAGGTTCCTCGGTAGTTTTGAAATCGGGGGTCCATTTGAGAACTCTCATCGGGAATCCTTTGATGAACCAAGTCCCCCGAATCCAAAGTCGCATGTAGTCAGCCTCGGTAGTGAGGCGAATCACAATATGGCGGTGATTAAGATGCTGCAAAACAAACTTCCCCGCCAAACAGAAACTCGCAAAACCGTCGGTAAGATCTTTCCAAGAAGAGTACCCGTGAGAAAATTTACCGATAAGAGTGAACGGATGCGAGGCGGTGTACCTTGCTGTTTCGTCAGCAGTAAAAGCAAGGCGCGGTTGTCCGGCAGTGGAAATCCATTGTCCAATAGCAGTCGGACGAGGCTCCGCCAGAAAGGAGTAGGGACTGTCCTCAGGAGCATCGGAATTGAGTCCGGAGGTCACGGCAGTGGCGAAAGACTTGCGTGAATGGAGATGGTTATCAGCAGAGACAGGGCGTATCGAACCATCAACTTCGGGAGGCTGCCGGCGGCCGGCAGTAGTCTGGGCAGCCATGTCCGGCAAATCCACAGCAGAAACCTAGCTCCGGAAGGAGTCAGCGTCTGTCATCAGATACGGCGGCAGAGGGTGGGGGTCTGGGGTTTCCAGGGCCAGCTAGTCCAGACAGTGCCGTCCGACCTGCGATCAGAGCACCAGAGCGGCAGGAAGCCGCAATTCCTTGGCACCGTGCGGGCACTGTTCCAGCGTCTGGGGGGGTGGTCGGACGTCAGGGTCGGGCGGAGAGTCGGGGACGACGTGTCGGGATGTCAAAAGTCGGGGTCAGTGACAGCCGCGACACCTTGGCCCCAGTCGGAAACTGTTCTGACGTCGGGGCACCGACTGGGGGTTGGCGGGGTCGGGGAGAACAGTGGTGGCACCGAGTCGGGATAAACCGTCGGGATCAGTGACAACCGCGATCCCTGGACCGCGGACGGGAACGGTTCTGGCGTCAGGGGCACCGACAAGGGGGTTGTCGGGGTCGGGGAACTGATGGAACCAGAACTGTGGTCGGGCAGCGAAGTCGGGCGGAGAGGCGCCGAGTCGGGGTCAACCTTCGGGACCAGAGACAGCCTCGGTCGGGCCTCGGTCGGGATCAACCTTCGGGACCAGAGACGGCCTCGGTCGGGCCTCGGTCGGGAAACCTTCGGGACCAGAGACGACCTCGGTCGGGCCTAGGTCGGGATCAACCTTCGGGACCAGAGACGGCCTCGGTCGGGCCTCGGTCGGGAGATCAACCGTCGGGAGAAACAACAGTCGCGATCCCTGGGCCTCAGTCGGGAGATGTTCTGGCGTCAAGGAGCACCGACCAAGGCGTATGTCGGGGTCGGGTGATACAGTAATGGGACCAGAGAGTTGGTCGGGCAGCGGAGTCGGCCGAAGAAGCAGAGGCGGCGTCTCGGGAACTCAACCGTCAGGAGGCCAACCGTCGGGAGATCAACCGTCGGGAGGTCAACCGTCAGGAGGGCAATCGTCGGGGTTGCCGGAGGTCAACCGGCAGGGCAAAGTCGACGGCGGCTTCCAGCAGTGTATTCCGGTGGTCGGGTGGTGGGTTCAGGGACTCCCCAACCTTGCGAGGTCGGTGACGGTGGCCGAATGACGAACCGGCGTCGGAGATGGGAGTACGGCGGCGCCGAAGGTGACGCAAATCAGATCAACGGCGGCAGCGGCGGAGAGGTGGCAGCTCGCGGCGGTAGCACGGTCCTAGGGGTTTTCCGGGCCGGGGAGTACGATGCCGTCGTCAGAATAGTGGTCTGACGGCGGGGAGATGCCGAACAGCGGTGGCGACGGTTCAGGAGGCAAACCGTCGGGGCCGGGGCCGGCGGCGGATTCCGGCGATCGAGGGGTGGGTTCGGGGACTCCTCAACCCTGCGAGTTCAGTGACGGTGGCCGAATCGCCGTTGGACGTCAGGAGGGGCCGCGACAAACTCGACGGCGCTGGGCAGATCCCGGCGGATGGTGACGGCGGCCGCGGGGTGGTTTCCGACAGCGGGAAGGCGGCTACGGGGGTTGTGAAGGACGGCGGTCACGATGCTGATGAAGCGCCGGGCCGAAAACGCCGGGAACGGCGAGTTCGCCGGAGACGTCGTTTCGGGCCTTGACGAGAGCGGCGGCTGGGGGCGTTTTCCGGTGATGAGGTTTGGTGTAGGGGGGGGTTTATGGGGGTGGCGAGGCGACTGACGGTGGCCGATTTGCCGTCCGGCGTCTGGATCCGCCGGAACGGAAGTCGTCGGAGAAGGTGGCCGGAAATCGCCCAAGTGCTGGAGAGCGTTTGGTTTGGTTTAGGGTTTAGGGTTTAGGGTTTAGGGTTTGGGGTTTGGGGTTTGGGGTTTGGGGTTTGGGGTTTAGGGTTTAGGGTTTAGGGTTTTTTTTTTTTTTTTTTTTTTTTTTTTTTTTTTTAAAAAAAAAAAAACTATATAGCAGTGGCTGAACCCAAAGTGGGCTGCCTACGTACCCGAACGGGATCAAGCCATACGTAGTTCTTAGTAGAGCTACATAGTCCAAGAAAACAAACATGCATGACAGGCCTAGGTAATCAAAGTATCAACACCAATCAACACTAAGCCAATCAAGCTAAGAGTAAGTAACGTCATACCAATACGAGGCCTACACCCGGAAACGGAAGCCCGGAAGTCCGTCAGCATCCGCTCGAAGGAGGCCTCTAGTCGCCCGAGGGAGATCCATCGGAAGAAGTATCCGCTCCGTCGGAAGGGAGACCGCCGTCGTCGCTAAAATATCCGCAACTCGGTTCCCCTCCCGATAAATGTGCGAGATCCTCCAAGTCGTATCCCGTAAGCGCATGCGAAGAGTAAGAAGACACCTCTGAAGCGACCAATGACTCATCGAGGAGGAGATCAGAGAAATACATGCCGTCGAGTCTGTCTCGATCCACAACGGCACCAATCCTCGATCAATCGCAATCCCAACTCCCCTCTGAATCGCTGTCAGCTCTGCCAGAGTGTTCGTCGCGTGTGAAATCGGAACCTGATATGCGACGATCACTGCTCCAGTCGAATCCCGGATAAGACCGGCCGCTCCTGCCGCCCCGGGATTGCCAAGCGAAGCACCATCGGTGTTAAGCTTGAACCATCCCGGGGACGGTGCCTCCCAACGCACCATAATCGGAGGTCGAGGGACCGGAGGGGGATATCGAAATCCAAGCCCATCAGCAATATGGAGATCGCCCTCCCAATGTCGACGCAGAAGGACCCTAGCCCGCCATAGGGTCTGTAAATGCGCATGAATCCGCCAAATGATCCTCTCGGAAGACACTCGAAGCCCCCTGTGCTTCGCGTCATTCCGAGCTGTCCAAATGAACCAGAATACCAATAATGGAACATACGCCCTAATACTCTGAGAACGCATCGAAGAGAGTCTCCATGATGACACCAACAAGTGCGGGGTGTGTGTCTCCGGCAACGATATCCCAAATAATGCTGCAAAGTGCCCCCAGACTCTCATGGCAACTCCCGAATCAATAAAGACATGTGAGATAGTCTCTATCTCCGCATGACAACAGTGGCAGCGCGATACAATCGGAATCCCATAGTGCTGAAGGATCTCATCCATCGGTATACGCCGCCGAAACAGTCTCCACAAAAGACCGACATCGTCGGGGTCAGGATCCGCGACCATAGTAAACCCGAAAGCCAACTCTGTACCCCTGTGTCTCGACAAAGCTCCCAAGCTGAGGAGGTAGTAAATGTACCGGATGCCGAAGCCATCCAACTCATCCGATCCTCTGTCAACCTGTCGAAGGGGATCTCAATAACACGCTGTACTAAAGCCTCCGGAAGATAAGCACGTAGTCGCCCAATATCCCACGACCCCTCTGTCCACATATCTCGGACCAGTATCGACGGAGGCGGCCGGCTGTCTCCCCGGAAGGTCGAAAGGGGCTGCTCCCCGAACCATCTGTCCTCCCAAAAGAAACACTCCCCTCGACCTAGCGTCCAGAATATCTGCAACTGGACCTCCTCCCTAACACGGCACAAGCGCTTCCACACCGGGCTGTCGTATATCCGACAAGGGGCTCTCCCCGGGAAGGAATTGCGAAAGTACTTGTGCCGCATCGCCTGCGCCCATAATGAGGAACCCTCCCGAAGCTTCCACCAAAGCTTCATAGAGAAGGCATGAACCAAATCCGATAGTCGCCTAACTCCCAAACCACCCTCATCCTGCGGGCGTGCCGCATCTGTCCACGAAATCCAATGACGCTGGCGATGACCATGATACGACCCCCAAAAGAAACGCGCGCAGATCTGCTCAACCTCATGAAGGATCGACTGCGGAGGATGCAGGACCTGAAGTAAGTATAGTGGTAGGGATAAGAGTGTGCTCCGGATAAGCTGTAATCGACCTCCATGTGATAGTACAGCCCGGTCCCAGCCGCTCAAATACCTCCGAAGCTTCCCCAGAAGCCCCTCATACAATATGCTCCTCTGATTCCCCACATAGAGGGGCGCACCAAGGTAAGTAAGGGGTAGGTCAGCCACTCTGAAGCCCGTGACTGACTGAAGCTGCTCCCGGACCTCCCCCGGGCATCGTCGACTAAAAACAATCGAGCTCTTCTGACAATTGACCTTTTGGCCGGTGATCCTCGCATAATCGGCCAAAAAAGTCGTCAAAGAGCTCATCTGCTCCCCACAGGCACTCGCAAATATCAGCACATCATCGGCATATGCTAAGTGAGACAACCGAAACCCTCCTCTACACCGAAAGTAAAGCTCCGGATGTCCCTGGTAAAGACGCTCCAAACCCCTCGACAGCAGGTCCGCCGCAAGCACAAATAAAGTAGGCGACAACGGGTCTCCCTGCCGGACCCCCCTGGAGGATTTAAAAAATCCCCCAAGGTCTCCGTTAATCAAAACGGAGTAGTAAGCATGCTCTACACAATGCATCACCAATGTAATAAACGCCTCCGCAAAACCGAACCTCAACAAGGCATGTCTCAAAAAACTCCAAGACACCCGATCATATGCCTTATTAAGGTCCAGTTTCAGAAGCACGTTGTGCGACGTGCCTCTAAGGTTCAAGTCATGAACCATCTCAGATGCCATCAGAATGTTATCCGCAATCGCACGCCCCTTCACAAATCCGCTCTGATGCGGTGAAAGGAGGCGCGGTAGTAAAGTCCCAAGGCGCACCGTGAGCAACTTCGTGATGATCTTGTTGCTCACGTTGCACAGGCTAATCGGCCGATAATCAGCCCAAGACTCTGGGGCATCCCTCTTCGGGATGAGGACAATGGTGGTGGCCGTATAAAACTTCGGGAGCGGGGTCCCCGAAAAGAAATCCAATACAGCTGCTAACACATCCGGACCAACAATCTCCCAACAAGCTCTGTAAAAAGCTGCCGAGTATCCATCCGGACCTGCCACACTATCCGGATCTATCGAGAATACTGCCTCCCGAACCTCTGCCAACGTCGGTGGCGCTAAAAGCCGCCGGTTCTCCTCCGGGGGAACCTGCGGCGGCATATCCGCCAAATCATCCATACCCGAGGTATCTGCGTCATCCATCTCCCCGAACATCGAGGCAAAGTAAGATACGGCCGATGCCTTGATGTCCGAGTGCTCCGTAAGCTCCCTGTCACCATCTCGCATGTAAAATATAGAAGCCCGTCGACGGCGCTCCCGGACCATCGAGTGAAACATCCGGGAGTTCCTCTCCCCATCGACGGCCCATCTACACGCGGCCTTCTGCCGCCAAAAAGCCTCCTCCAGCGCAATGGCATGTGTCAAAGCTGCCGCACTACGCTGTCGGCGCATCAAAGTAGCCTCCGAGGGATCTCTGTCATACTCAGCCTCACACTCTGCAGCCTCCCTCTCGGCCTCCGCCAACAAATGAAACACATCGCCAAACACATGACGATTCCACCACCTCAATAACCGCTTGAGCCTCCCTAGCTTCAAGCGTAGGTTGAGAAGCCCTGACACTCCAGTAGGAACCTCCCAACTCTCCCGAACTCTGTCCAGAAATGAGTGATGGCGAATCCACATGCTCTGGAATCGAAATGCTGACGAAACTCGATGTCGCTCATGTGAGACCTGAACCAGAAGGGGCGCGTGATCCGAACACATCCGCGGAAGGTGCCGAACCCGTGTGGTCTCCGCAAACTCCTCCCACGAACGGCTATAAAGTATCCGATCCAAGCGCTTCCACACCCGCCGGTTCGTCCAGGTAAACTGAGGACCCTCAAAACCGGCATCTATCAATCCAGCATCAAGGAGAGCGCCCGAAAAATCCTGAATCGATCGCAGCCGCGGCCGTCCTGGGCCCTCCCTCTCCGATATATCTGCGATGGCATTAAAGTCGCCACCGACTATCCAAGGAACCCCAACAGCTGAGACTGCAGTCTCCTCCAAGAATCCCCATATCTCCCGACGCCTGACAACACTACATCTCCCATAAACCCCTGTCAGCAGAAGGGGTCGACGAATCTGTGGTGACGATAACTGCACATGAATCCACTGATCGTCACTCGCAACCATCTGACACTGGAATGAACTATCGACAAACAACCAAATCGTGTTCGCCTCATTCCCTATCATATGAGCAAATCCGAGGCGACGACAGAAGTACTCTGGCGCCGCCTCGACCATAGGCTCCAATAGGAGCAGTATGCGCACCCGATGCGCTCGACACAAGTAATGAATCTCCCGCTGGGCCCGGGGGTTCCCAGCACCCCGAACGTTCCAAACTAAAAGTGAAAAATCAGTCATAGGAACGTGGCGACGGACGAACGCGCCTGAAGGCGGGCAATACTACGAGTGATGCGGCGGCTCACCTCAGGGAGTGGCGGTCTGCTCTGTGCACTGACTCCCGAAGGAACCTCAGACTCCTCCCTCTCTGGGGAACCAATCATCCCCTCAGGCTCCACCATCAAAGGGGTCAAGACAGGGGGCGGCTCTGATGTAACCCGACAAGACTGTCGAAGATCATCTATCTCCGATGAAGGCCCAGAACTCTCCCGAGACAGGACTCCTGAAACAAAGCTCCCATCCCCACGAGGAGAAAGAGCTAATACATCGAACAAGGAAGGCGGGGAACTGTCCTCAATAAGCGGCGATCCATCCAAATCCAAAGATGGAGAATGCGGAGAATGCACCTCTCTGCTATCCAGTCGGCCGGGAGGCTCTAGAACATCCTCAGGGCGAGGGGACAACTCCCCCTGTAAAAAATCAGTACCCCCATCGGGAGCACACAGGGTATCCCTCTCCAATAAGGATCCAGAACTCTCCCTCAATACAGTACTCCAATCTCTGCAGGGGGAACCACACAAGGATGGCGGGGTACCATCCTTGAGAAGTGGTGAATCCTCCGACACAATGTCAAATGACGAGGAACTCTCATCCCGACTAGGGCCAAATCTGTACGATGTCTCTGGGATATCCTCAGCTATCACTACCTTCCCTCTGTCCCGACGGGAAGGCAGTGTCTCCTGAACCACAGGGCTCTCTATCATCATGGAGCCCGAATCCCGATCCACCTCCACTGACACAGGCGGAGTCACATCAATCAACTGATCCTGGAGAACGATAGGGGTAGCAGGGGGATCAACAATGCAAGCACCCAGAGCAGTAGTCCGACCGCCAGGCAGTAAGGTCCTCCTAGCAGTATCCGAATCCAATCTGTCCTCCGGAACAGTAACCCTCTCAATAGAGCCCTCTGAATCTAATCTAACACTCGGAGCAGTAACTCGAATGCCCGACGAAAGGACCCTCTCAACTACTGATGCGCTAGCCTCCGGAACAGTGACCCGAATGCCTGACGTAAGAACTCTCTCAACCCCTGTCTGGCCCTGTCGACGTCTCCGCTGCCTACGCCTCCGTCTCCTACGGCCTGTCGGCGCAGCCGCAGCCGCAGAAACATCCCTCCCCTCGATAGGAGGTACAATCTGCTCCTCAATAGGAGGCACAACCCGCTCCTCAATAGGAGGCGCCATCTCCGCCGGTTGGGGACCTCTCCTAGCCTCCATCGCTACCCGAGAAGGTCCCAACCGACGGCAATCAACAAATGTATGCCCCAACGTATGACAAGAGACGCAGTAACGAGGGAGCCTCTCGTACATCACCTTCTGCTCTATCCGGGCACCCCCCAAATCTATCAAAAATCTGTCAACCAACGGCTGTGACACATCAATCTCAATGCAGACTCGTGCATGAGAACATCTGTCCCTCCGAGCTGTCGGGGCATCAACTGTCAAAGGCGTCCCTAGCCTCGAGGCAATCGCAAACAACATATCCCGGTGATACATATGCAATGGCAACTGTGGGAACGACACCCACACCGGGACAATCGAGGGATCCTCTGTGGCCCTAAAATCAGGCGTCCACTTTAGGACGCGCATCGGTGCCCCCCGCACCCTCCAAAGGCCACGGATCAACAACATAGTGTAATCTCGACTATCAGACAGTCTAATGATAATATGTCTATGGCATAAACGATATAGCTCATACTGCCCCACCAATCTAAAGCTAGTAAATGCAGCAAGTAAATCATGCCATGATGAGTAACCTATCGGGAACCTCCCGACTAAAATATGCTTCCAAGAGGGGTTAGCCATCACGTACCTCGAAGTCTCCGCCGTAGTAAACCGGAGACATGCAACCCCATCATCGGAGCTAGACCACTCCCCAACAGTCGCTGGACGAGGCCCTTCCATGAAGGAATAATGACCATGGACATCCGATCGTAATCCCGACGGAGCACCCGAAACAACATCGGCGAATGACCTCCCACCCCATACACCGGTACGAGGGGGTGGGGCCCCGGTCTGATGTTCCATCGGGGCCACGGCAGCAGCTGCTGCCGGAGGTGGAATCACGACGGACGGCGGCGGAGCAGCGGGCGCCGGCGAGAGAGAGGTGTTTGGCTTCGATATTTCTCCGGTGACGATAGGGCGACGATCAGAGGAGGTAGGCAGCACTACCCTGGGGTTTTCGGTGGCCAGGAGCTCATTCGCGCCATCGGAATTACAAAATACCGACTGGTTCACCGGCGACGGCGACGGAGGCGCTGGATGGGGACGGCCACCGGCGACGGTTATGCGGTGGTTATCCGACACGGGGACCACGCCTCTGGGGTTGTTGAGGACCACAACCACGCGCCCAATCTCAGACTGGCCGTTGGACGTCGAGCATGGCCGGAATCCGACAGGTTTAGGGTTTAGGGTTTAGGGTTTAGGGTTTAGGGTTTAGGGTTTAGGGTTTAGGGTTTAGGGTTTAGGGTTTAGGGTTTAGGGTTTAGGGTTTAGGGTTTAGGGTTTAGGGTTTAGGGTTTAGGGTTTTTTTTTTTTTTTTTTTTTTTTTTTTTTTTTGGCTGGGCTCAAAGAGCTGCCTACGTACCCCAACGGGATCAAGCCATACGTAGTTCTGCAAAGTTCGGTACAAGTGCTGTAAATGTAAATAAAGATTGTAAGCAACTAAAAGCTAACGGAAGCGAAAGCACGGGAGGCCCGCCGCGTCAGCATGGATGAGGCCACGGGTCCTCGCTGGGATGTCCGCCGGCTCAAGGATCCGCATATGAGGAAGGGCAACAGAGGTGTTCGCCAAGTTGTCCGCCGCTTTATTGCCCTCGCGGAAAATATGAGAGATCCTCCACTCGATGCTGCGAAGCTGTAGGCGCAGGTGGTGGAGACAAGGCTGGAGAGTCCAGTGTCCCGTCGAGGAGGAGATGAGAGAGATACTGCTGGCCGAGTCCGTCTCGATCCAGAGAGGGAGGAGGCCGCGGGCAACCGCCAGGTCCACTCCAGATCGAATCGCCTGCAGTTCGGCCAAAGTGTTCGTCGTATTCAAAAGGGGAACTTGGAATGCCACAATTGGGGCGCCGGTGGCATCCCGAATGACGCCCGCGGCTCCAGCGGCGCCTGGATTCCCGAGCGATGCCCCATCAGTGTTGAGTTTGAACCAGCCTGGAGACGGGGCTTCCCAGCGTACCATGACCGGCGGCCGAAGAACCGGAGGTGGGAGGCGAAGACCGAGACGAGAGGCAAGGTGCACCTCCCCAGGCCAGTGCTGACGCTGAAGAAGGCCAGCACGGCCTAAGACCTGCAAATGACAGTGAATACGCCAAATAATCCGGTCAGATGAAATCTGGATACCTCGATGTTTGGCGTCATTCCTTGCCGTCCAAAGAAACCAGAAGGCCAGGAGCGGTATATAAGTACGGATACTCCGCGCATGTGGGGAGGACAGACGCCAAGCGGAAACCATCAGGTGGGGCGCATGTGTCCGCGGGATTTGGATATGAAACAGATCAGCAAGATGGCGCCACACGCGCTGGGCAACCGCCGACGAGAAGAATAAGTGCTCGATCGTCTCAGACTCCCGACAGCACTGGCAGCAAGAGACAATAGGGAGGCCCATTTCCGTAAGGCCTCATCGACGGGTATCCGACGGCGAAATAAACGCCATAGGAAAACCGACATTGTAGGAGTAAGAAGCGGCGACCACAAGCTGCAAGAGAGCCAGCTCCGTGCTCCAGCAGTTCGGCTCATCTCCCATGCTGAGGATGTAGAGAAAGCACCTGTAGTCGAGGCCTTCCAGATCGGCTGATCCTCAATCTGGAGATCAGAAGGAATCGCCGAGACCTGCTGAACAAGGGTTTCAGGGAGATAAGCTCGGAGGCGCGGCAATTCCCACGTCCCGTTAACCCACATCTCTTTCACCCGTATCGGCGGAGGGCGGTCCTGGCGGTCAGCGCAGAGCGGACGATCTCCACACCAATTATCATACCAGAAGAAGCAGTCCCCACGCCCCAAATTCCAAGTGATCTGAGTCTGTGCCTCGTCTCGAACCTGGCAGAGGCGCTTCCAAACCGGGCTGTCGTAGCTCATGCAGGGTGCAAATCCTGGAAATGAATTCCGAAAATATTTCTGTTGAAGCGCGCGAGCCCAAAGGGAGGAGCCATCTCTGAGTCGCCACCACAGTTTAAACGAGAAGGCCCGAACCGTATCGGCCAGACGTCGAATGCCAAGTCCACCTTCTTCCTGTGGCCGTGCAATATCCGCCCAGGAGATCCAATGGCGGCGTCGGTGCCCGTGATAAGAACCCCAGAAAAAACGAGCAAAAAGTTGCTCCACAGAGTGAAGTACCGCCTGGGGGGGGCAAAGTACCTGCAGCAGATATAGGGGGAGCGAGAACAAAGTGCTCCTGATTAACTGTAATCGACCCCCGTGAGATAGAACCGAGCGATCCCAGCGCTGCAGATAACGACGGAGTTTTCCAAGGAGTTCCTCATAAAGAATATTGCGCCGATTGCCCACATAGAGGGGCGCGCCAAGATATGTAAGAGGGAGTTCAGCTGCGCCAAAACCAGTCACCGATTGGAGCTGTCGTTGAACATTCTCCGGGCACTGGCGGCTGAAAACAAGCTGGCTTTTCTGACAGTTCACCTTCTGGCCAGTAATCCGTGCGTAAGTCGTCAGAAAGTCGGTCAGAAGGCTGATGCGATTGCCACAGGTGTTAGCGAATATGAGGACATCATCCGCATAAGCAAGGTGCGTCAGCCGGAACCGACCACGACACCGATAGTACAGATCCGGAAAACGGCTGTAGAGGCGCTCCAAGCCGCGTGATAAGAGATCTGCAGCCAAGACAAAAAGGGTCGGGGACAAGGGGTCTCCCTGCCTAAGGCCTCGCGAGGAGGGGAAGAAGCCACCCAGGTCCCCATTCACAAGGATTGAGTACCACGCATGCTCAACACAGTTCATAATCAAAGTGATGAAGTGAGCCGGGAAACCGAACCTGGAAAGGGCGTGCCGTAAGAACCGCCATGACACCCGATCGTACGCCTTGTTAAGGTCCAATTTCAGCAATAAATTGTGCGAGCCTCCTCTCAGATTAAGATCATGGACCATCTCCGACGCTAACAGGATATTGTCCGCAATCGCGCGGCCTTTGACAAAGCCGCTCTGATGCGGCGATAGAAGCTGCGGCAGTAGAGGGCTAAGGCGCGTGGTGAGTAGCTTTGTGAAGATCTTACTGCTGACATTACAGAGGCTGATAGGTCGATAATCAGCCCATGCAAGTGGCCCCTCCTTCTTGGGGATAAGTACAAGAGTCGTCGCTGTATAAAACTTCAGGAGGGGGGCTCCCGAAAAGAAATCCAGTACAGCATCAAAAACATCCTCCCGGATGATCTCCCAACATTTCTGGTAGAAGGCGGCAGAGAAGCCATCGGGACCAGCCGCACTATCTTGATCAATCGAGAAGACCACAGCACGAATCTCCGCAAGTGTAGGCGGTTCAAGCAACCGAGTGCACTCGGCTGGCGGAACCTGGGGCGGTGGGTCTGCTAAGGCATCCATTTCCGATGTGTCGGCATCATCAGGCTGTCCCAACATCCCAGAGAAGTAGGTAATGGCTGACTGCTTAATATCTGAGTGATCAGTGAGGGTACGAGCACCGTCAGCCATCGAGAAGATTGTCGCCCGCCGGCGTCGTTCCTTCACCATGGAATGGAACATACGGGAGTTCCGTTCTCCCTCGACCGCCCACCGACAGGCTGCTTTCTGTTTCCAGTAAGCCTCCTCTAGTGCAATCGCATGCGTCAAAGCCGCAGCGCTACGCTGACGGCGGAGGAGGTTGGCATCAGAGGGATCCCGATCGAACTCCGCTTCACACTCCTCTGCGTCTTTTTCTGCTGCTGCCAATACCTGAAAAACATTCCCAAATACCTGTTTGTTCCACCACTTCAGAGCCTGTTTGAGTCGTCCAAGTTTCAGTCGCAGGTTGAGGAGACCGGTGGTGCCCGTCGGGACAACCCAACTCTGGCGGACGTGGTCCTGAAAAGTGTGGTGTCTGGTCCACATGTTCTGAAACCGGAATGCAGAGGCAAGGCGGTGTCTTTCATGCGAGAATCGGACCAAGAGCGGGGCGTGGTCCGAATGCATCCGCGGGAGGTGTCTGACACGAGTCGTCTCAGCGAAATCCTCCCAGGCAGTGTTGTAGAGAATGCGGTCCAGGCGCTCCCAAACTCGTCGATTTGTCCATGTATGGGGGGAGCCTTCAAAACCGGCATCAATAAGATTCGCATCAAGGATAGCCGCTGAGAAATCCTGAATAGATCGCAACTTAGGGCGACCTGGGCCCTTCCGTTCAGATATGTCAGCGATGGCATTAAAGTCGCCACCAATAAGCCAAGGAGACCCCAATGACGAGGCCGCTGTGTCCTGTAGGAAAGACCAGAGGGCACGACGCTGGGTGACAGAACATCGCGCATAGATCCCAGATAGGAAAAAGGGCCGGCGGTGCTGCGGAGACGAAACCTGCACATGAAGACACTGATCGATCTCCGAAATAGGCTCCAGTTTATAGGAGTCATCAGCAAGAATCCAGATAGAATTGACCGCGTTGGTAAGCATCTGGGAGAAGCCAAAACGCCGGCAAAAGAAAGCAACATCCGCAAAAACCATAGGCTCCAGAAGAATAAGAATGCGGATACGGTGCTGCTTGCAGAGCCAATGTACCTCTCGTTGAGCTCGGGGGTTGCCAACTCCGCGCACATTCCAAACCAAGAGGGAGGTGTCCGTCATCGGGAACTGGCAGAAGGGCGACGAGAGGAACTTACTTGCTGACGAGAGATGCTGCGGGTAATCGGTCTAGAGAAGGTCGGCGGCAGAGCCTGTGGCCGGTCATCCGAAACTGTCTCCAAAGATCCGCTGAGAGACGGAGGATCAGCAGCCTGGTTCAAAACGCACACTCCCCTGCTCGGATGCGACTCCGTCGACAGAGCGACAACAGGGAGCGGTTCCGATGAAGTCCGCAGGAGGGGTGGGTTCGGACCAGATTCAGGGAAGAGCTCTGTCCCTGTAATTGCA
This sequence comes from Andrographis paniculata, assembly GCF_009805555.1. NCBI lineage: Eukaryota > Viridiplantae > Streptophyta > Magnoliopsida > Lamiales > Acanthaceae > Andrographis > Andrographis paniculata. The sequence goes on from NW_026137598.1 coordinate 8,946,732, forward strand.
GCAGCAGGTAGATCACCAGAGTGAAAATCAGTGGTACCTCTCGGGGAAAGAGATAGTGAATCGAGGAGGGGCGGTTGGCCATCCTTAATAAGAGGCGAGTCACCATCCGAGTCCTCGGCGAAAGTGGCTTGTAGTGCAGAGTCCTCCTCCCGCTGGGTGTCCGAGGAAGGAGAACCAGTAGCCGATAGGCATGTGTCCACTGAAAGATCACGTCGATCGCGGACAGGGGATGCAGAAGGTTCAGAGAGCAGCACTGCCTTCCCCTTATCCAGGCCATGACCAGAGGGGAGTCCCCAAATTGCCAAAGATTGAGCAGGAGGAAGCGACACAGGCTCCGGAGGCACCTGCATATCATCAGCAAGCAGTGGCAAAGGCGACGAGGGTACCTGAGTGGCCAATATGGGCTGCGGAAGGAGACCAAGGGCTGAGGCGGTGGCAGGAGTCGCCGGAGTGGGACTCAGCCGACTGTCATCCAGAGGGGAGGCAGGACTGTCAATCGGAGGCTCAGCTGTAGTCTGACCGGCCAGAGGGCGGGCCGGAGAGGTTTCCGAAGGCGTCAGAAAGTCCCCAAAGGTAACTCGGACACCAGAGGTAAGCAACATCGCAGAGGCATCCCCCCGTGAGTGGGCAAAGGTCACCCGAGGAGGAGCATGGGGGCGATGAGGCTCCGCAGGGCCGCTGAGATGCGCCGGTGTGAGCTGCAGTGACTTCTCGGCCGTCTGTGATGGGGTTGGGGCCACCTGTGTCTCCCCAAAGGTCACCCGCACACCAGAGCGAAGACGTCTGGCGCCATTCAAACCCGGGATGTCATCAGAAGGTCGCCGGGTAGAAGGCTGGGGGTCCCGTCGGAGGAACTGAGAAGGAGCCTGCAAGGAGCCAGAATCATTAGTAATACCAGTAGAAGGCGTACCCCGATTTCGATTGCGGCGCCGACGACGGCGGCGAGCAGTGGGTGGCCGGGATTCCATGATATCACCAGAGGCAGGGGCTGCAGAAATCTCAGAAGGGCCATGCACCGAGTCATGGCGACCAGAAGGCGCAGCAGGAGGAACCTGCGCAGCTGATACGGTTGCTGGTACCGGCTGCGAAGAAGGTCTGCGTAAACAAGCCTCCGCTTTGTGCCCAAGATGGCGGCAGAGTGAGCAGAAGCTAGGGAGCCGCTCGTAAATGACCTTCTGCTCAAGCACACCAGTACCCACATCAATCTCAAAAGCATGTAGGAGGGGCTTCGACAGATCAACCTCCACACAGACTCGGGCGTGAGAGCAACGACTCTGTGTAGCCGTGGGGCCATCAACCTTCAAGGGGGTCCCAATACCAGAGGCAACTGCGAAGAGCATATCTTTATGGAACATGTGGAGAGGAAGTAGAGGAAATGTTACCCACACCGGGGCAAACGGAGGTTCCTCAGTAGTTTTGAAATCCGGAGTCCATTTAAGAAGTCTCATCGGAAATCCCTTGATAAACCAAGTCCCTCTGATCCATAAACGCGTATAGTCTGCCTCCGTAGTTAGGCGAATCACAACATGTCGATGATTCAAATGTTGTAAAGCAAATTTTCCTGCCAAACGAAAACTCGCAAATCCCTCGGCGAGATCTTTCCAAGAAGAGTACCCATGTGAAAATTTCCCGATAAGAATATATGGGTGTGAAGCCGTGTACCTTGCAGTTTCGGCAGCAGTGAAAGCAAGGCGTGGTTGTCCAGCAGTGTGGACCCATTGGCCAATAGGAGCCGGACGGGGCTCCGCCAGAAAAGAGTAAGGACTGTCCTCAGGAACATCGGAATTGAGTCCGGAGGTTACAGCATTGGCGAAAGACTTGTGTGAATGGAGATGGTTAGCAGCAGTGGTAGGACGCCCCGAACCATCAGTGGCGGGAGGTGGCTGGCGGCCGGCAGCAGCCTGAGCGGCCATATCCGGCAAATCCACGGCAGAACCCTAGCTCCGGAAGGAGTCGGCGGCTGTCATCGGAGACGGCGGTAAAGGATGGGGTTCTGGGGCTGCCAGGGCCAGAGAATCAACAGTGCCGTCAGACCAGCGCTCAGAGCGCCAGAGCAGCAGAGAAACCGACGACGACAAGGGCCAGAGGCAGCCGTGAAGTCTGGGCACCGTTCAGGCACTGAACCCGCGTCTGGGGGCTTCTGGGTCGGGCGACACAGTGGCGGGACCAGGAGGGTGGGCTGGCGTCAGGGTCGGGCGGAGTAGCGGGGCGTCGTGTCGGGATGTCAAAACGTCGGGGTCAGTGACCGCCGCGACACCTGGGCCTCAGTCGGGAAGTGTTCTGGCGTCGGGGCACCGACTGGGGGTTGGCGGGGGTCGGGGAGAACAGTGGTAGCACCGAGTCGGGACAAACCGTCGGGACCAGTGACAACCACGAACCCTGGCCTCGGGCGGGAGTGTGGTCGGGCAGCGAAGACGGTCGGAGAGGCGCCGAGTCGGGGCAACCTTCGGGACCGGAGACAGCCTCGGTCGGGCCAAGGTCGGGATCAACCTTCGGGAGCAGAGACGGCCTCGGTCGGGCCTCGGTCGGGATCAACCTTCGAGACCAGAGACGGCCTCGGTCGGTCCGCGGTCGGGATCAACCTTCGGGACCAGAGACGGCCACGGTCGGCCTCGATCGGGATCAACCGTCGGGACCAGAGACGGCCTCGGTCGGGCCTCGGTCGGGAGCAACCTACGGGACCAGAGACGGCCTCGGTCGGGACTCAGTCGGGAGATCACCCGTCGGGAGAACAGCAGTCGCGATCCCTGGGCCTCAGTCGGGGGATGCTCTGGCGTCAAGGAGCACCGACCAAGGTGAATGTCGGGGTCGGGTGGAACAGTATCGGGACCAGAGAGTTGGTCGGGCAGCGGAGTCGGCGGAATATGCAGAGGCGGCGTCTCGGGAACTCAACCGTCAGGAGGCCAACCGTCGGGAGATCAACTGTCGGGAGGTCAACCGTCGGGAGGAGGGCAACCGTCGGGGGAGTCACCGGCGGTTCCCAACGGTGTATTCCGGCGGTCGGGTGGCGGGTTCAGGGACTCCTCAACCCTGCGAGGACAGTGACGGTGGCCGATTGACGATCCGACGTCGGAAACGGGAGAACGGCGGCGCCGAAGGTGTCGCAAATCAGGGCTACGGCGACGGCGACCTAGGGCAAACGGCGGACAGTGGTGTAGAGGTGGCGACTCGCGGCGGTAGCCCGGCCCTGGGGGTTTTCCGGCCAGGGGAACACGATCCCGTCGTCAGAATGGTGGTCCGACGGCGGGGGGATGCCGAAACGCGGTGGCGACGGTGCGGGAGGCCAACCGTCAGGGGCGGAGCCGGCGGCGTATTCCGGCGATCGAGGGGTGGATTTGGGGACACCTCAGCCCTGCGAGTTCAGTGACGGTGGCCAAACGGCGATCCAACGCCGGTGTTGAGAGATACCGGCGCTGAAAGTATCGCCGCACAGGGCAGTAGCGGCCGACGGTGCTGCAGCGGTTTCCGGCGGTGGTTGGGTGGGGACGGGGGTTATGGAGGATGGCGACCACGATGGTGATGAGGCGCCGGGCTGAAAACGCCGGCAGCGGCGAGTTCGCCGGTGACGTCGTTTCGGGGCTGACGAGAGCGGCGGCTGGGGGCGGTTTCCGGCGACGGGGCTCGGTGTAGGGGGGGGTTTTCGGGGATGGCGAGTCGAGTGACGGTGGCAGATTGGCCGTCCGGCGTCTGGATCCGCCGGAACAGCGACGGCAGTGGCTGGAGGCGTGAAATCGCCCAAGGGCTGGAGAGCGTTTGTTTTTTTGCGAATGGTTGGTTTAGGGTTTAGGTTTAGGGTTTAGGGTTTAGGGTTTAGGGTTTAGGGTTTAGGGTTTAGGGTTTAGGGTTTAGGGTTTAGGGTTTAGGGTTTAGGGTTTAGGGTTTAGGGTTTGGGTTTAGGGTT
>NW_026137599.1:0-2500 GCF_009805555.1 Andrographis paniculata
TTCATTTTGGCCATGGTACTAAAGGAAATGGAACCTAAAATGGCACCTTATATCTCGGCAACGTAAAGGTATTCATATTACAAATCTACTAGAAACTGCTCGTTTTTTATCTGAAGCCTGCGATTTGGTTTTTGATGCAGCAAGTAGAGGAAACAATTCTTGATTGTTGGTACCAAAATAAGGCAGCTGATTCAGTAGCACGGGCTGCAATAAGGGCCCGTGTCATTGTGTTAATAAAAATGGCTCGGCGGGATGTTAACAAATTGGTCGACTACAGAAACGAGACTTCATAATTCAGGGACTTAAGAATGGAACAAAAAATGGGAAGACTCAACTATTTGCCGAAAAGAGATGCGGCTGTGGTGAAAAGACAATTATCTCGCTTGCAAACATATCTGGGCGGGATTAAATATATGGCGGGGTTACCCGATATTGTAATTATCGTTGATCAGCATGAAGAATATACGGCCCTGCGAGAGTGCCTCACTTTGGGAATTCCAACAATTTGTTTAATCGATACAAATTGTGATCCCGATCTTGCAGATATTTCGATTCCCGCGAATGATGACGCTATATCTTCAATCCGCTTAATTCTTAACAAATTAGTATTCGCAATTTGTGAGGGCCGTTCTAGCTATATAAGAAATCCTTAATTAATAATAAGATAAATAACTTTTACTTCGAAAATCGGATAGAATCGGTTATTTTTTATTTATTTTGAAAAATGTATCAAAATAACTGGAGATATTATGTGATTAGTTAGTATTGAAAATATTAGTTGATACTCAAAAGATCCGATTCAAGTAGACAAAGAGATGGTTGAATCAAAATAATTTTGTTTAAAGTTCCATTTTTTTCCAGAGGACAATATGAATGTGCTATCATGTTCCATCAATACACTATACGATATATCCGGTGTGGAAGTAGGCCAACATTTTTATTGGCAAATAGGGGGTTTCCAAGTCCATGGACAAGTACTTATTACTTCTTGGGTTGTAATTGCTATCTTATTAGGTTCAGCTACTATAGCTGTTCGGAACCCACAAATCATTCCGACTGGGAGTCAGAATTTTTTCGAATATGTTCTTGAATTCATTCGAGATGTGAGTAAAACTCAAATTGGAGAAGAATACGGCGCTTGGGTTCCTTTTATTGGAACTCTCTTTCTATTTATTTTTGTTTCCAATTGGTCAGGAGCTCTTTTACCTTGGAAAATCATAGACTTACCTCATGGAGAGTTAGCCGCACCCACGAATGATATAAATACTACTGTTGCTTTGGCTTTACTCACGTCAGTGGCGTATTTCTATGCGGGTCTTACCAAAAAGGGATTAAGTTATTTCGGGAAATATATTCAACCAACCCCAATCCTTTTACCCATTAACATTCTAGAAGATTTCACAAAGCCCTTGTCACTTAGTTTTCGACTTTTCGGGAATATCTTAGCGGATGAATTAGTAGTTGTTGTTCTTGTTTCTTTAGTACCTTCAGTGGTTCCTATCCCTGTTATGTTCCTTGGATTATTTACAAGTGGTATTCAAGCTCTTATTTTTGCAACTTTAGCTGCGGCTTATATAGGTGAATCCATGGAGGGTCACCATTGAAATAGTCTTTTTTCCCTTAGCGCAAAGCAGTAGTTCACGATGATTTCCTTAAGGAATATAAATATAGAAGACTTTCTATATGATAGAAAAAAATGGGAACAAAAAAATAAAAGATTACGATATTAGAGAGTTGTAAAAACAAAAAAGGAAAGAGATCCAAAAGATCTTTTTCCTAAACCTAATTTTTCTTTCGTCCGCTTAATATCCTACCTTTCCGTAACGAAGATTTACTTTTATATTAGTCAGTCAATCTTCTTATTCAAATCAGAATTTGAATAAGATATGATATAGATATAACGTTTGATTAAATAAAAAAGAGGGGAAAGGAGAAAAGAATTTCTAAAAATCGGATTTCTAAAAAAATGGATTGATTCTCGAATCCGATTGAATCCAATGGTTTACGTTATGGAAGAAAGACATGTATATGTGATATTAGATATTGGCTGGTTCTCTATGAACTAAAGATATATTTTAGTTGCCCTACTGTTGTGTGCGAGTTTCAATAGAAGTCTTTCCGTATTCTTATGGCTGTGAATTGGATGAATAAAGAGATGAAATCAAGAAAAGATGTAAGACTGGAAATAACAGTTCGGAACCAAGAAATGGAAGAACGAAAGTTCTATGGATTCAAAAAATTCTGTGTATAGAAACAGATATCGGAGTCCTGAATATATGATATTCTTACTTAAACTCGAAGTTCTTAGTTCCTTTGACAGGATGAATCCTATTGATGGAATAATTAAGTCATAATTCATTGGTTGAGTGTATCATTAACCATTTATTTTTGTTGGTATGAGGAACTTATCATGAATCCACTGATTTCTGCTGCTTCCGTTATTGCTGCTGGATTGGCCGTAGGGCTTGCTTCTATTGGACCTGGAGTTGGTCAAGGGACT
>NW_026137599.1:7500-12500 GCF_009805555.1 Andrographis paniculata
GATTGTTAGGGCGTCCGATCCCTTCGTTTCGATAAAGGAAATTCCTGATTTGTGTATCTCTATATAGAATAGAATTCTAATAGAATAGAGAAAGACTTCTTCCATTTTACATTAACATTATGTTATGTGTAATGTAATAATTATCTTTTTCAGTTGGGAGAGATGGCTGAGTGGACTAAAGCGTCGGATTGCTAATCCGTTGTACGAGTTATTCGTACCGAGGGTTCGAATCCCTCTCTTTCCGTTTTCGTTGGTGACTTGATTTCTTTTTTTCCAATTTTCTTAGGATTTTGTCTATTCCACTTTTAAGAAAATTGGAAAACGAACCTTTATTCTTCACGTCCAGGATTACGCCCCGGATCATTAGATAAGAATCCAAAGATAAAGAGAGAAACAAAAAATATTACTACGGTATAAACGAAGAGTTTCAGGGTAAGCATTACACAATCTCCAAAAGATAAAAAAAAGAGAATAGATCTTCCGTTTTTATACCACATATCCTATTTTTACACCAAACACCAAGAGATGAGGTTTTTCTAGGAAAAAGATTGTCTTTTCATAAAAAAATTTGATTTTGTGTGAGACCCTAAATAGGGTTAGGGTCTTTCCTTGGAAAAAAGATCAAAAATGAGGAAATGAGCATAAGCCGGATTTATGCCGACTATCCAAGAATTTCAGTGTGCGAATCGAGGGTTCACACTCTAAAAATTATCGGATTTTATCAATTTTTCAAATTTTTTCTCGCCGAAATCATGGATTTTTTAGGATATTCTTAAGGATCTTATCGAAAGCTTACAGCAGCTTGCCAAACAAAAGCTAAGAGAAAAAAAAGTACAGGTATGACTGGCATAACATCTACGATTGGATTCAAAAAAGCGTAGGCTTCGGGCAATTTGCCGAAGAAAAAACCACTCGAATGCGGATAAAGGGCAGAATTAATACAAATACAGATCAAACTAAGAATATTAAGCATAACAGGCGTTTTGTTCTTGGAGATAATTGCATTTTAATTGAGTTTTTGATATAAGGAAAAAGGAAGTAAGGTAGACAAAAAACCCTTCTTTTTCTTTGAACCCACTCAATAAAAAATTCTCCAATTCTCAAAAGAGAATAGAAGAAATGATACTTTCATACAATATCTTAATTGAATTCTATGTAATGATCAAGAAATTTTGTTGAATTCTATATCTATAGATAAACATTGGTACTAATATTTATCTATAAATATAGAAATTTTGGGACTGGAGTTGACAAAAAACCAATACCAATATTATTATTTCTTGGTGTAGATTCGAAATTGAAATGGGGCGTCGCCAAGTGGTAAGGCAACGGGTTTTGGTCCCGCTATTCGGAGGTTCGAATCCTTCCGTCCCAGCGTGGATTGGATCCTTTTTTTATGCTTCATTACTCCCTTAGAAAGAAGTAAGGGAGTAGATAAGAGTTAATTTAAATACCATATTTCGTCTTTGACTAATTGGAAATCTATGGAACGATTGAGGTATGGGTGATTTTTCTTATCCCCTTTTTTTTATGACTTATGACAAGAACCGATTATTGAAATATTACTCAATCCCTTGTTAAACAAAATACATATCATGGAATCCTCTAAAATGAGGAAATGTTTCGGTTAGACGGTATGTATCGTTCTATTTCAATGACAAGAGATTTTTGGTTTTTGGAAAACCATTTTTGATCCCTTAAATTATTGAAAATTTCTATTGTATACTGTTAGAATATCTATACCAGTGACAACTCCTCAGTCTATCTGATAATCAGTTTATCTGATAAATAGGAAAATCCTTCCCTGTTTTTTATTTTTATTTTCTTTTTTTTTTTTTTTCAATTATTTCTTATTAACATAATAAGAAGAAAAGAATAAAGATTCAAATCCCAACTTACATCATTTTTTGATACATCTTATGAAAAAAAATGGATTTCGTTCTTCTTTTCTTTGATCTCTTTATCTATTTTAAATGAAATCAGTGATGAATCAATTCAAAAAGAAAGACCTATCTTCCTAGAAGATGAAAGGAAATCCTTATTAGATATTATCCAATTTTTGTCAAATTAATTCAAAATTGAATTCAATATTGTTGAATCAATCCTATTCAGTTTCTTAAAGATGCAGATTCAAGAAGTGATTTGTTTATATATCTCATTATATTCAATATATATTATTAATTAATTAATATTAATGGATCTTAAAGATGCTGTCTTACTAAGACTTTTTTCAGAAAAAATCGTCCCTTATATCATATAAGGAAGACAAAGTCTAGATTACGATGTCTATGGACATTCGAACCAATGACTATTCATGATTCCATGATGGAATTAATTCCATACCGGTTCCAAATTGGATTATTGGAAAATATTATGGTAAAACTTCGTTTGAAACGATGTGGTAGAAAGCAACGTGCGGCTTGAAGGACAGAATCCGTTGTGGATTTTTCGATCCACCATTTTCACTTTATCTGGGAATGAGGATGCTCTTGGCTCGACATTGTTTGTTCTGTTACACTTGAATCCTTCTTTTTGTTGGGTTGGAAATAGTCCACGGTGGAGCTCGAGCCGAAAGGATTAATTCATTTCTGGGGGATAAGTATCTAGGGTTAAATGCCAATCAATCAATTGGAATAACTTCGTAAATCTATCTTAGATAGATAGAAATCAAAAGGATGAAATTCGAGCAAGTTTCGAATTCAAAAACAAAACTTGTTTGAATTGGTTAAACTTTTTCGATTCATTTAAAGTGTATCGCGGGGTGTCCATGGGATTCTTTGATAGAAAGAAATCAAAAAAGGGTATGTTGCTGCCATTTTGAAAGGATTAAGAAGCACCGAAGTAATGTCTAAACCCAATGATTTAAAATAAGGATCGAAAAACAAGGAAACACACTTTTAATTGGTAATTGGATTGAGAATCTCAATAACTAAAACTAAAGAATCCAAATAGAATCTTAAACGAGATAAACAAAAGGGTGTAAAGACCACTCAAGAAATGAAATTGACTCAAGATTTTTCCTTTGAGCTATTTGAGAGTTATACAACTTGAGTTATGAGTACGAATGGTTTCTTTGGATTTTCAGGAAGAAAAAAGCCGGAAATCAGAGTCTAATTTATTTTATAGGCTTATTTCGTCTTTAAGTCATTTAGAATTGCATACATAGACAAAACCTCGAATCAAATCATTTTTTATGGAGCCGTATGAGGAGAAAACTTCCTATACGGTTCTAGGGGGGGTATTGTTCATCTACATCTATCCCAATGAGCCGTCTATCGAATCGTTGCAATTGATGTTCGATCCCGAAGAGAAGGAAAAGATCTTCAAAAAGTGGGCTTTTATGATCCAATAAAGAATCAAACTTATTTCAATGTTCCTGTTATTCTATATTTCCTTGAGAAAGGTGCTCAACCTACAGAAACTGTTCAGAATCTTTTAAAGAAAGCAGAAGTTTTTAATGAACTTCCGTTTAATCAAATGAGATTCAATTAAAGAAATACCGTGGGGGGGTATCGATTTGTATATTATTTTGTATAGTTTTTCTATGCTTTTTTTTTGAGTTACTCCCCTTCCACTGTATTCTTTTCTACTATTTCTATTGACAACAGTGTAGTGAACAAATATAATTCATCATGATAAGTGAACGGGGTCTATTAATTTTCGTACCCTAACTTTATCAATTTTTGAATTATGTATATTTTTTTCCCTTATCTGAGAATTTCTTGCATTTTCATCTAATCAATTCATTTTTATGTTTCGAATTCATTTGAAAATCCGTTTTTTTTTTTAGTGCAGCTGAAATTTTCTTTAATCTATATTTTCTTCGGGTTGCTAACTCAACGGTAGAGTACTCGGCTTTTAAGTGCGACTAGAATCTTTTACACATTTTGATGAAGTTAAAAATTCGTCCATACCTTTGGTATGCTTTAGAAGACCGCGACTGATCCTGAAAGGGAAGAAATAGAAAAAATAGCATGTCGTATTAATAGCGAGTTCTGAGTATATTTCATTTTTTGGATCGGTACAAAACCCTGTTCGAATTCTTGGAGCGAAACAAAATAAAGTTAGGTCGAATGAATAAATGGATAGGGCCCTATGTCTTCAATTTTGAATTAATTAATTATCAGAAAGAAAAAGCAACCAGCTTCGGTTCTTAATTTGAATAATTTCCCGATCTAATTAGACGTTAAAAATGGATTAGTGCCTGGGACGGGAAGGGCTTCTCCCCTCACGAGTGGATTCTATATTTTTAAAATGAATCCTAACTATTGGCATTCTCTATTATGGAATGGAGATGTGTGTGTAAAAGAAACAGTATATTGATAATAAAAGTTTTTTCCGAAATCAAAAGAGCGATTAGGTTTAAAAAATAAAAGATTTCCAAACATCTTCTTATCCTATAACATAGACGAATTAAATGAAATGAATCAAAAAAGAGAGAGTGGAAAATCTGTTGATAAGTTTACCTGTCTGAGCTATCTATTCTTACTAGAATATAGAATACCTTGTTTTGACTATATCGCACTATGTATTATTTGATAACTCAAAAAACCTTCTACCTTTGATTCAAGTAGAAGTTCCAATGGAGAAAATCCAAAGATATTTACAGCTAGAGAGATCTCAACCACATGACTTCCTATATCCACTTATCTTTCAGGAGTATATTTATGGGTTTGCTCATGATCATGGTTTGAGTAGATCTATTTTTTCAGAAAATCGGGGTTATGGGAATAAATCCAGTTTACTAATTGTGAAACGGTTAATTATTCGAATGTGTCAATTTCTTATTTATCCTAATGATTCTAACAAAGATCCTTTTTTGGCGCGCAACAAGAATTTATATTCTCAAATTCTATCCGAGGGGTTTGCTTTGATTGTGGAAATTCCATTTTCTCTACAATTCATATCTTGTCTAGAAGGGAAAAAAATAGTCAAATTTCAGAATTTAGGATCACTTCATTCGATATTTCCCTTTTTAGAAGACAATTTTTCACATTTAT
>NW_026137599.1:42500-57500 GCF_009805555.1 Andrographis paniculata
ACTCGAAAAAAAACTGAGAAAATTCAAAAAAAAATCTTTTCGAGTTTTTGTTCAAGTTCTAATAGTGTTCAAAAGAAAAACAAAATTACTTCAAAAAGTTTTAAAAGAAATAAAAGAATGGGTTATCAAAAGGGTTTGTTTTCTAAAAAAAATAATAAAAGAATTTTTCAAAGGTTTAAAAGGCAATCTAATTCGATTATTTCGAATAAGAGAAGTCGAAATATATAAATTGAGTCAAATTAAAATTAAAGAAGAAAAATATTCCATGATTAACAATCAGATAATTCATGAATCATCTAGGCAAATTGCATCTCCAAGTTTGAAAAATTGTTTATTGACAGAAAGAAAAATGAAGGATCGAACTCATAGAACAAATACACTTCGAGATCAAATTGAAAGAATTTCCAAAGAGAAAGTAACTCCAAGAATGAATAATCTTAGTCCCAAGAAAACAAGTTATAGTGTTAAAAGATTCAAAAAATGGAAGGTATTAAAAAGACGAAATGCTCGATTAATGTGTAAATTATCTTTTTTTGTAAAATTTTTCATTGAACGAATATATACGGATCCAATTTTATTTATCATTAATAGTGTCAGAATGAATAGAGAATTTGTTCTTGAATCAACAATTCTTCAGAAATCAATTTACAATAATGAAAGAAAACAAAGAACACTTAAAAAAAAAATAAAAATACAATTCCCTTTTTTTCGATTCTAAAAAAGCCAATTGATAATATTAGTAAAAGAAATTCACCTATTCTTTATGACTTATCCTACGTGTCACAAGCATATGTACTTTACATACTCTCAGAACTACGGGTCAATGACTTGTATAAATTAAGATCTGTTCTTCACTCTCAAGGACTGCCCTTTTTTCTTTTTCTTAAGCCTGGAATAAAGGATTCTTTTGAAAGACAAGGAGTAGTTGGTTCGAAATTGAAGAATAAGCAACTTCCGAGTTATGAAATAAATCAATGGAAAAACTGGTTAAAAGTACATTATCAATACGATTTATCTCAGATCATATGGTCTAGATTAATACCCGAAAAATGGAAAAATAGAGTTTCTCAGCATCATATAGCTAAAGCTAAGAAGGAAAATGTAAATAAACAACATCGATATGAAAAAAAAAAATTAATTAATTCAAAAAAAAAAAAAGAATTTCAAGTAGATTTATTAGTTAATCAAAAAGAAAATTTTCAAAAATACTATAGCTATGATCTTTTATCATATAAATTTCTTAATTATGAAAATAAAACGGAATGCTTTTTTTATGGATTCCTCTTTCAAGGAAATAAGACCCAAGAGATCTATTATAATACACCTAAAGAAAGCTTTTTTAATACACTGAGGAATATCCTTATTAATAATTATATAGGAAAGGTAGATAGTCTATATATAGATCTGGACAAATCGGCCGATAGAAAATATTTGGAATGGAAAATTCCAAATTTTGATCTTAAACAAAAATTCGATATTCAGGCGTGGATGCCGATTGATATCAATAGGAATCAAAATACTCAAATTACTAATAATAATAACTCTCAGATAATTCAAAAAAAAGATCTTTTTTATCTTATGATTTCAGAAATGAATTCATCAAAGTCCCCAAAAACTTTTTTTGATTGGATGAGAATGAATGAAAAAATGTTAAAGCGTCCCAATCTGGAACTTTGGTTCTTCCCAGAATTGGTGTCACTTTATACTGTATATAAAACGAAACCTTGGTTTATACCAAGCAAATTCCTTTTTTTTTATTTGAATAGAAATAAAAAAAGTAGTGAAAAGAAAAAGATCAAGGAAAAAGAAAAAAGTTTGATAGCATCGAATAAAGAGCATCGAAATAAAGAAGAAAGAGAACCCACAAGCCAAGGGGATCTTGAATCCATTCTACCAGAACAAAAAGATATTGAAAAAAATTATGCAAGACCTGACACAAAAAAAGGCAAGAAACAAAAACAATACAAAAGTGACACAGAAGCAAAACTCGATTTCTTCTTAAAACGTTATTTGCTTTTTCAATTGAAATGGGACGATACTTTGAATCAAAGAATGATGAATAATATCAAAGTATATTGTCTCCTCCTTAGACTGATAGATCCAAGACAAATTACTATATCCTCGATTCAAAAAAGAGAAATGAGTTTGGATATAATGCTGATTCGGGGAAATTTCACTCCTACAGAGTTTATGAAAAGGGGAATATTAATTATCGAACCCATTCGACTGTCTGGAAAAAAAGAGGGACAGCTGATTTTGTATCAAACTGTAAGTATTTCGTTGGTTCATAAGAGTAAGTACCAAATTAATCAAAAATACGGATATGTTTTGAAAAAAAACAAAAAAGGGGATGAAGCTATTTTACCACATCAAAGAATAACTCAAAAGATAAAGAAAAATCATTTTGATTTACTTGTTCCTGAAAATATTTTATCGTTTAGACGTCGTAGAAAATTTCGAATTCTAATTTGTTTGACTCCAAAGACTCGGACTGATGTAGATATAAATCTAGTATTTTACAACGAAAAGAGCATCAGCCAAGTTTCACATGATAATAACTACTTTGATAGAGAGAAAAAGAAATTTATGAAAATCAAACTCTTTCTTTGGCCTAATTATCGATTAGAAGATTTAGCTTGTCTGAGTCGTTATTGGTTTGATACCAATAATGGCAGTCGTTTTAGTATGGTAAGGATCCATCTGTATCCACAATTGAAAGTTTGTGGATAATACACTTTTTTTATATATCCTATACTCTATTTTATATATCATTCTATATATCTTATACTCGATATATAATATAGGGTATATGAAAACAAACAAATACACAGATGAATCACATGTCTCACATTTCATTCTAGTATCGAATATGAAATAAATAATGTCTCAATTAGATTTTTAAATGAAGTAACAGAATCTTCTTCATTTTAGGTCTCAAATTTTTGATGTGAAAGTGTACCAATTCTTTTCTATTCCCATCTAAATCCAGTTTGAAATTGGATTGATTGATTTGAATTCTCAAAATGAAGCGTTTATAAAAAAATTCGAATTCGATTATTGTATATAAAAAATTACAATGAATAGGATTATTATTACTGATCGGTAAAATCCATATTTGTAAAAAGAGAAAGAGGAATTTTTTGATGGTAAAAAATTCATTCATTTCGGTTATTTCTCAAAAAGAAACGGAAGAAAAGAGAGGGTCTGTTGAATCTCAAGTATTCAGTTTCACCACTAAGATAAGTAAACTCACTTCACATTTGGAATTGCACAAAAAAGACTCTTCATCTCAGAGAGGTTTGCGAAAGATTTTGGGAAAACGTCAACGACTGCTAGCCTATTTGTCAAAAAAGAATAGAGTACGCTATAAAGAATTAATTAGTGAGTTAAATATTCGAGAGAGAAAAATTCGTTAATCTGAAGCATGATGCCATTTCAGCTTAGTTGTTTACATTTGTATGAACTTATTTTTCATTTCAGCAATACATGGAAGAATCACTCGGGAACAAACTTATGATTTCGCCAACTCCAAGAAAGGACCTCATGATAGTCAATATGGGACCTCACCACCCATCAATGCATGGTGTTCTTCGACTGATCGTTACTCTCGATGGTGAAGATGTTATTGACTGTGAACCAATATTGGGTTATTTACATAGAGGAATGGAGAAGATTGCGGAAAATCGAACAATTATACAATATTTGCCTTATGTAACACGTTGGGATTATTTAGCTACTATGTTCACAGAAGCAATAACCGTAAATGGACCCGAGCAGCTAGGAAATATTCAAGTACCTAAAAGAGCTAGCTATATCAGAGCTATTATGTTGGAATTGAGTCGTATCGCTTCCCATTTGTTATGGCTCGGCCCTTTTCTGGCAGATATTGGGGCACAGACCCCTTTCTTCTATATTTTTAGAGAACGAGAATTGATATATGACCTCTTCGAGGCTGCTACCGGTATGCGTATGATGCATAATTTTTTTCGTATCGGAGGAGTCGCTGCTGATCTACCTTATGGCTGGATAGATAAATGTTTGGATTTTTGTGATTATTTTTTAACCGGGGTTGCTGAATATCAAAATCTTATTACACGGAATCCAATTTTTTTAGAACGAGTTGAAAGCATAGGCATTATTGGTGCAGAAGAAGCACTAAATTGGGGTTTATCAGGACCAATGTTACGAGCTTCCGGGATACAATGGGATCTTCGTAAAGTGGATCGCTATGAATGTTATGACGAATTTGATTGGGAGATTCAATGGCAAAAAGAAGGCGATTCATTAGCTCGATATTTAGTACGAATTAGTGAAATGACAGAATCCATAAAAATTATACAACAGGCCCTGGAAGGAATCCCGGGGGGACCGTATGAAAATTTAGAAATCCGGCGCTTTGATAGGATAAAAGATCCTGAATGGAATGATTTTGAATATCGATTTATTAGTAAAAAAACTTCTCCAACTTTTGAGTTGTCCAAACAAGAACTTTATGTAAGAGTCGAAGCCCCAAAAGGAGAGTTGGGGATTTTTCTGATAGGAGATCAGAGTGTTTTTCCTTGGAGATGGAAAATTCGACCTCCGGGTTTTATCAACTTGCAAATTCTCCCTCAATTAGTTAAAAGGATGAAATTGGCTGATATTATGACGATACTAGGTAGCATAGATATCATTATGGGAGAAGTTGATCGTTGAAATGATAATTGATACAACAGAAATAGAAGCTATCTATTCTTTTTCCAAATTTGAATCCTTAAAAGAAGGATATGAAATTATATGGATGCTTGTTCCTATTTTCACTCTTGTGTTAGGAATCACACTGGGTGTACTAGTAATTGTTTGGTTAGAAAGAGAAATATCTGCGGGAATACAACAACGTATTGGACCCGAATACGCCGGACCTTTGGGAATTCTTCAAGCTCTAGCAGACGGTACAAAACTCCTTTTTAAGGAGAATCTTCTTCCATCTCGGGGAGATACTCGTTTATTTAGTATGGGACCAGGTATAGCAGTCATATCCATTTTACTAAGTTATTTAGTAATTCCTTTTAGCTATCATTTTATTCTAACTGATCTTAGTATTGGTGTTTTTTTATGGATCGCCGTTTCAAGTCTTGCTCCTGTTGGACTTCTAATGTCGGGGTATGGATCAAATAATAAATATTCTTTTTTAGGTGGGTTAAGGGCTGCTGCTCAATCAATTAGTTATGAAATACCATTAACTCTATGTGTATTATCAATATCTCTACGTGCGATTCGCTGAAACATAAAAATTCCCTTATTTCGTTTCTTTCTGACAAGAAAATTAAATGAGTTGAATATCCATTTTTTTTTTATTCATCATTATCATTAGGGTGGATGAACTAAACCAGATAGTTATATGAGTGAAATAAAACAGCTTCAAATTTTGCTGTTAAATAAATTCAATCCCATTTCCTATGTACAAGAATTAAGTGAAAGCAAACATAAGCGGCCTACACTGTTTAATCCAAGATTGGTTGATTAGTCACCATAGCTTGAAGTGGGTTCAAAAGATCAACTGTATGGGATTTTCTCTTACGATAGATATATTACCAACTAAAAAAATGAGTGGATGGTTAGGAAGACCAAGATACACAAAGGATTAGTAATGGAGATTCTATAAATTATCCAACCGGATATTTCTTTTTCTTTATAGAAAAGTAATTCAAATTGGGGCTTTTAGTTGGTAGAAATTATTAAGAAGTACTCCTCAAGATTTCGATCCAGAGTATGTTCCTATCCGCTGATTAAGTAAATAACTATCAAGAACGAAGGAATCTTTTACTTTTCAGTAATGTCCCTAAGAAAGTAGAATAGGAACGAAATAAAATCAAAATATGTAATGTAATATCGAATTTTTTTTCGTAATAAAAAGTGATAACTTGAAATATCTAAGTGTTATTTCTCTAAAAAGTCAACTCTTTTTTAATTCAAGGATAAAGTTATTAAGCAATAAAGAAAAATGAAAATTCGGAAAAGATGAGATTAATTCAGAAGCACTATTTTATTAGCAGACAGAATTCCATTGGTCTAATTCTAGGCTTTAGGATAAGAGTTTGACTCTTTATCAATCCTACACAAACATATCAAGATAAATGAAAAGTCCTTCGGTTTATTTGTGATCTATGAGGAGCCGTATGAGATGAAAATCTCATGTACGGTTCTGTAATAGCGATGGGAACAGTGATGTTATCATCGACTATGATTATCTAACAGTTCAAGTACAGTTGATATAGTTGAAGTGCAGTCAAAATATGGTTTTTGGGGATGGAATTTATGGCGTCAACCTATAGGGTTTATCATTTTTCTAATTTCTTCTCTAGCCGAGTGTGAGAGATTGCCTTTTGATTTACCAGAAGCAGAAGAAGAATTAGTAGCAGGTTATCAAACCGAATACTCAGGTATCAAATTTGGTTTATTTTATGTTGCTTCGTACCTAAATGTACTCGTTTCTTCATTATTTTTAACAGTCCTTTACTTGGGAGGTTGGAATCTTTCTATCCCATACATATTCGTTACTGAACTTTTTGACATAAAAAAAAGAAGTCAAGTTTTTGGAACAATAATCGGTATCTTTATTACACTAGCTAAAACTTATTTCTTCTTGTTCATTTCTATTGCAACAAGATGGACTTTACCGAGATTGAGAATGGACCAACTATTAAATCTTGGATGGAAATTTCTTTTACCTATATCTCTAGGCAATTTATTATTAACAACTTCGTCTCAACTTCTTTCACTGTAAAGGAATAAAATATTCGATTTTCACAACTTGTCACAAACAAGAGAAAGAAACAAGTCAAATTATTTATAGATATTCCGGTATGTTCCCTATACTGAGTCAGTTCTTGAATTCTGGTCAACAAACAATCCGAGCCGCGAGGTACATTGGTCAAGGTTTCATGATTACCTTGTCCCACGCAAATCGTTTACCTGTAACTATTCAATATCCCTACGAAAAATTGATCACATCAGACCGTTTCCGGGGCCGAATTCACTTTGAATTTGATAAATGCATTGCTTGTGAGGTATGTGTTCGTGTATGTCCTATAGATCTACCTGTTGTAGATTGGAAATTGGAAATTAATATTCGAAAGAAACGATTGCTTAATTACAGTATTGATTTTGGAATCTGTATATTTTGTGGTAATTGCGTTGAATATTGTCCAACAAATTGTTTATCGATGACTGAAGAATATGAACTTTCTACTTATGATCGTCACGAATTGAATTATAATCAAATTGCTCTAGGTCGGTTACCGGTGTCAATAATTGACGATTACACAATTCGAACAATTTCTTCGAATTCACCTCAAATAAAAAATGTATAAAATTCTTGATTCAAAAACCATTTACAAATTCAAAATCAAAATAGCTTTTTGACCTAAAGGAATGAGGTTTTGGTTTGGTCAATTGGTCAAGAAGGGTTGGTTCGCGAGAATCCTGGCTTCGTTTTGATTGAAAATCGATTTCTATTCGAATAATGATTTCAAAATGGATAGTTTCAACTTCTGCTTTTAAGAATAAGCATAGCCCCATAACTGTATTTCTATCAATCCACACCACCCCCCCATTGAAATTTCATTCAATTAAGAAATATCCTGTAGTTTTAGGATAACTTCGTTTTCCTGGTCAAGTCGACAAGGGCATGAAATTATTTGATTTTTTATAGAAAAAATGGATTTACCTGGACCAATACATGATTTTCTTTTAGTCTTTCTGGGATCGGGTCTTATATTAGGAAGTTTGGCAGTAGTATTATTTCCGAATCCGATTTATTCGGCTTTTTCATTGGGATTGGTTCTTTTTTGTATATCCTTATTCTATATTCTATCGAACTCGTATTTTGTAGCTGCTGCGCAGCTCCTTATTTATGTGGGAGCTATCAATGTTTTAATCATTTTTGCTGTAATGTTTATGAATGGTTCAGAATATTCCAAAGATTTTTATCTTTGGACCGTTGGGGATCGAGTTACTTCAATGGTTTGTACAAGTCTTTTTATTTCACTAATCAGTACTATCCTAGATACGTCCTGGTATGGGATCCTTTGGACTACAAAATCAAATCAGATTCTAGAACAAGATTTGATAAATAAGAGTCAACAAATTGGAATTCATTTATCAACGGATTTTTTTCTTCCGTTTGAATTCATTTCAATAATTCTTTTAATTGCTTTAATAGGTGCAATTGCTATAGCTCGTCAATAATAAATCTTTCAAACGAGTAATTGAAATGAAAATAGAATTAACAGAAAAGGAGTTGGTTAATGATGCTCGAACATATACTTGTTTTGAGTGCTTATTTATTTTCTATTGGTGTCTATGGATTGATCACAAGTCGAAATATGGTTAGAGCCCTTATGTGTCTTGAACTTATATTAAATTCAGTTAATATCAATTTTGTAACATTTTCTGATATTTTTGATAGTCGTCAATTAAGAGGAAACATTTTCTCAATTTTTGTTATAGCTATTGCAGCCGCTGAAGCAGCCATTGGATCGGCTATTGTTTCATCAATTTATCGTAACAGAAAATCAACTCGTATTAACCAATCCAATTTTATGAATAAATAGTATTTCATATAAATAGAATTGGAATATTCCTAAATTGATTCAAATTAGTGGTTTTGGACGGGTAAGATACGATCTTGGTTGAAAAAACAGAAAAAATCAAAGTATTTTGGTTTTCACTCATAAACCAATTTGGAAACCGATTAATTCGGATCATTCATTGATTCGTCTGGTATCGAGATCTAGGATTCATTTACAAGTTAGTTTACTAGACCGAAAATTTTTGATATTTAAAAACGGATAGATCTAATGTCACATTCAGTAAAGATTTATGATACATGTATAGGATGTACTCAATGTGTCCGAGCATGTCCCACCGATGTATTAGAAATGATACCTTGGGACGGATGTAAGGCTAAACAAATCGCTTCTGCTCCAAGGACCGAAGACTGTGTTGGTTGTAAGAGATGTGAATCCGCCTGTCCAACGGATTTCTTGAGTGTTCGAGTTTATTTATGGCATGAAACAACTCGCAGTATGGGTCTAGCTTATTGATACGTTCCATAAAACTCTACTTGATTCCATTTTATTGTTTTTTTTTTATCGACAAAACCTGTGCTCAAAATAAAATTCAAATATTTTGAGCACAGGTTTTTCTGGACCAAGTGTATCTTGTCTTTACCACGAATCATTTTCCTTGGTTAACAATAATTGTAGTTTTGCCGATATTTATGGGGTCCTTAATTTTCTTTTTTCCACATAGAGGAAATAGATCGACCCGATGGTATACTATATCCATTTCTATATTAGAACTTCTTTTAACAACTTATGCATTCTGTTATCATTTCGAATCGGATGATCCATTAATCCAACTAATTGAGGATTATAAATGGATCAATTCTTTTGATTTCCATTGGAGATTAGGAATAGATGGACTCTCTATAGGACCCATTTTACTGACGGGATTCATCACCACTTTAGCGATTTTAGCGGCTTGGCCAGTTACTCGAGATTCGAGATTATTCCATTTCCTGATGTTAGCAATGTACAGTGGACAAATAGGATTATTTTCTTCTCGGGACCTTTTACTTTTTTTTCTCATGTGGGAGTTCGAATTAATTCCTGTTTATCTACTCTTATCTATGTGGGGAGGAAAAAAACGTTTGTACTCGGCTACAAAATTTATTTTGTACACGGCGGGGGGTTCTGTTTTTCTTTTAATGGGAGTTCTGGGTATCAGTTTATATGGTTCTGCTGAACCAACATTAAATTTCGAAACATTAGACAACCAGATCTATCCTGTGGTCTTGGAAATAATATTCTATATTGGATTTTTTATTTCTTTTGCTGTCAAATTGCCAATCATACCCCTCCATACATGGTTACCAGATACCCATGGAGAAGCACATTATAGTACTTGTATGCTTCTAGCCGGAATCTTATTAAAAATGGGAGCGTATGGATTAGTTCGCATCAATATGGAATTATTCCCTCATGCTCATTCTATATTTTCTCCTTGGTTTATGATAATAGGCGCACTGCAAATAATCTATGCAGCTTCAACATCTATAGGTCAACAGAATTTAAAAAAAAGAATAGCCTATTCCTCTGTATCTCATATGGGTTTCATAATTATAGGAATTGGTTCTATCACCGATATGGGACTAAACGGAGCCTTTTTACAAATAATCTCTCATGGATTTATTGGTGCTGCACTATTTTTCTTGGCCGGAACGATTTATGATAGAATACGTCTTGTTTATCTTGACGAAATGGGTGGAATTGCTATTCCAATGCCAAAAACATTCACAATGTTCAGTAGCTTTTCGATGGCCTCCCTTGCATTACCAGGTATGAGTGGTTTTGTTGCCGAATTAATAGTCTTTTTTGGACTAATTACTAGTCCAAAATATCTTTTAATGACAAAATTCCTAATTACTTTTGTAATGTCAATTGGAATGCTATTAACTCCTATTTATTTATTATCTATGTTACGCCAGATGTTCTATGGATACAAGATAGTTAATATTGCAAACTCTTATTTTTTTGATTCTGGGCCACGAGAGTTATTTCTTTCGATCTCTATTTTTTTACCCATATTAGGTATTGGTATGTACCCCGATTTCGTTCTTTCATTATCAGTTGAAAAAATGGAAGTTATTCTATCTAATTCTTTTTCTAGATAATTTTTAGAAAAAACTAAAATAAACTAAATTGGATCATTTGAAAAGTCTTCATTGTACAATGACAAAAAGAAAAGACAGACTTTTTCTTCTCTTATGTTAAGTAAAAAAAATGAAATTTGAACTGGCGAGAATTCCGCGGATGACTACAATGTTTGATTCACGAGGTTCTCGCCAGTCCACCCAAAGTTTTTTTATCTTATATGTGCTGTAAACGCTTCGATTCCTACTTGTAAGAATCACTTTTTCAATTCAATTAGATGTGAATGAAAATGAACCATATCTATGTAATCCTATTCCTAATAGATTGACTCCAAAATAACATATCCAAATTAAAAGAAAGCCAATAGACGCTACAATTGCTGAATTTGTACTCTGAAATTTGATATTTGTTCGAGTATGTAAATAACTCGCAAATATGATCCAAGTAATAAAAGCCCAAGTTTCTTTCGGGTCCCAACTCCAATAGGATCCCCATGCTTCGTTAGCCCATACTGCTCCAGAAAGCATTCCTATGGTTAAAAAGAGAAATCCTAGACTAATAACGCGATAACTCCAATAATCCAATTCTTGAATCAAGCGCGACCTGTAATAATTTGTTGCAGAAAAAAAAGAACTATTTTTGAACACATTATTTCCTTCGCTCATATATTTAATTTCACCAACGAAAAATGACTCATTTAAATTTAATAAATAATTACTCGTATAAAAAAACTGTCTCTTTTTTCTAACTGTAATGACCAGAAGCGATACTGATAATAATGATCCACACAAAAGAGCCGCATAGCCTAATATCATCATACTTACGTGCATTATTAGCCATTGGGATTGAAGAGCAGGCACTAAGATTGTGGATTTGTCTATTTCAGTAAAAAGGCCTGAAGTAGCAAAGCCCTGGGTCAAAATAGCACTTGGACCAATTATTGTGCTTAGAAGATTTGCATTTTTTTTGAAATACGGAACTATATGAATAAGGGAAAAACTCCACGAAAGAAAGATTAATGATTCATATATATTACTTAAGGGAAAATGTTCCAAATAAATCCAACGATTCATTAACAATCCTGTTATACAGGAAAAAGTTATTATCAAACCTTTTTTATATGAATCATCCAGTTTTACGATTTCATCGAGTAAAAAGGTTATCAAATAAACTATAAGTATAATTGAAACGATCGAAAAAGTAATATGGGTTAATATATGCTCTAAAGTTGAAAATATCATAAAAAATTGCCTTAATTAGAAAATCGAAATAGGAAGTTGAATTCATTATAAGATCTACTTACTTTCTTTTAGGAGATGACATGCCGCCACTCGGACTCGAACCGAGATGCTCTAGCACTGCTTCCTAAGAGCAGCGTGTCTACCAATTTCACCATAGCGGCTTGTCTTGAACTCATAATAGCTTGTGACTAAAAAATCATCTACAATTAAGAATTCAACTGAGTGCAATATTTTTTACAAATTGATGAAAAAATCCGTTCAAATGGGTATTTGAAGGTTCATTATTTTCGTTTAGGGTCTTCGTTTTATTGTATATTTCATACTTTCCTTCTTTAAAACCAGGAATTAAGAGGGTATAACCCCCTCCAAAAAAAAAGAATTTTGGTCTTAATGAACTCTTTTTTATTTGATAAGGTAAAGAGAATTCTTCTGCTTATATATTATATATGATAAGTTTGAAAACCGTACCAAATTCCAGTTCCTGTTGAGTTAATAAACAGGAACTGGAATTTGGGGGTTTCGTTTTACAAATGGAATCAGTCAAGTTTTGAGTCAGTCCAATTGAGATTATTCCAGCGTCTTATATTATAAAGAAATAAAATATGTATTTTATTTCTTTGTCGCACAAAAACTTGTTGAATTCCCGGTAGAAAGAGATTTTCCTAAGGAAAAGGCTTTTAACGACGCCCGATATCCTTTTTTTTTCCAAAAATTTTACGAATACGCTTTTTTGATGCAGAAGTGCGTTTTTTTGGAACTGCCATTTAAATAAAAATTAAGAGATTGCTAGCTGAATGTGAAAGACATTTATTGTTCAAAAACAATCTGCGCTTTTCGAATATTTTTTTTTTCAAAAAAAATCTTTAATTAAAAAATAGAAAAGAATGGATAAGATAAGTGAGATAAATCTAAAATTGCTCGAAAAGGAAATATTACTAAAAAGAATATTCTTCTTTTTTTTTAGTAATTTGTTAAATTGAGTAAAAATATCCCTAATTTGACTTGAATTTTCAAATTTGTAGTGGACGGATAATCAATCTCTTTAGTTTGACCAGATGGAACTTCTTGGTTTGGATATTGGAATTATTTATCAGAATAAATAAGTATAAAAAGAAATTAAAACCCAAAGATTCTATTTAAGTTATGTTAACTTAGTGTATATCTTTATCCTTTTATTGAGTCCTTTCAAAAAAGGTGAAGTCTATTGAATCATAAACAATTCATATTAATTAAGAATTCAAAAAAATTTATGGAACAGACATATCAATATGGGTGGATCATACCTTTCATTCCCCTTCCAGTTCCTATGTTAATAGGAGTAGGACTTCTTCTTTTTCCGACAGCAACAAAAAATTTTCATCGTCTGTGCACTCTTCCGACTGTTTTATTGTTAAGTCTAGTCATGATTTTTTCAACTAATTTTTCTATTGAACAAATAAATACCAGTCCTATCTATCAATATGTATGGTCTTGGACGCTCAATAATGATTTTTCTTTAGAATTCGGTTATTTGATCGATCCACTTACTTCTATTATGTCAATATTAATCACTACTGTTGGAATTATGGTTCTTATTTATAGTGATAATTATATGGCTCACGATCAAGGATACTTGAGATTTTTTGCTTATATGAGTTTTTTCAGTACTTCCATGTTGGGATTAGTTACTAGTTCCAATTTGATACAAATTTATATTTTTGGGAATTGGTTGGAATGTGTTCCTATCTATTAATAGGGTTGTTTGGTTCACACGACCTCTGCAGCAAATGCTTGTCAAAAAGCTTTTGTAACAATCGTGTGGGCGATTTTGGTTTATTATTAGGAATTTTGGTCTTTTTTGGATAACAGGTAGTTTTGAATTTCGGGATTTATTCGAAATGGTTAATAACTTGGTTTCCAATAATCAAGTCAATTCTATATTTGTTACTTTGTGTGCTGTTCTATTATTTGCTGGTGCAGTTGCTAAATCCGCACAATTTCCACTTCATGTATGGTTACCTGATGCTATGGAGGGTCCCACTCCTATTTCGGCTCTTATCCATGCCGCTACTATGGTAGCAGCGGGTATTTTCTTGTAGCTCGTCTTCTTCCTATTTTTATAGTTATACCTTATATAATGGATTTCATCTCTTTGATAGGCATAATTACAATATTATTAGGAGCTACTTTAGCTCTTGCTCAAAAAGACATTAAAAGGGGTTTAGCTTATTCAACAATGTCTCATGGGGTTATATGATGCTAGCTCTAGGAATCGGGTCTTATCGAAGTGCTTTATTTCATTTGATTACTCATGCTTATTCAAAAGCATTATTATTTTAGGGTCTGGGTCTGTTATTCATTCAATGGAAAGTATTGTGGGCTATTCCGCCGATAAAAATCAGAATATGGTTTGATGGGGGGGTTAACAAAGTATATACCGATTAACCACACTACTTCGTTTTATTAGGTACCTTTTTCTCTTTGTGGTATTCCACTCTCTTGCTTTTTTTGGTCAAAAGATGATTCTTATGATAGTTAGGTTGTATTCGCCTATTTTTCGCAATAATAGCTTGGATCACGGCGGGATTAACCGCATTTTATATGTTTCGGACCTATTTACTTACTTTTGAAGGGCATTTAAACATTAATTTTCAAAATTACAGTGGAAATCAAAATATCTTTTTCTATTCAATATGTCTATGGGGGAAAGGTCGTTCAAAAAGAATTAAACAAAATTTTCGTTTATTAAGAATGAATAATAATGAAAAGTTTGCTTCAAAAAAGATATATCAAAGAAATGAGAATGGAAAAAAAAGAAATGGGGGACAGCCCTTTTTTAATATTATTTCTTTTGCTAGGGAAAAGGCTTTTTCTTACCCTTATGAATCGGAAAAATACTATGTTATTTTCGTTACTTGTATTAGTACTCTTTATTCTGTTTGTTGGATCTATAGGAATTCCTTTTAATGAAGCAGAAACAGATATATTATCCAAATGGTTAGCTCCTTTTCTATATGAAAGATCAAAGGATTCAACAGATTGGTATGAATTTTTGAAAGATGCAATGTTTTCAGGCAGTTTAG
>NW_026137599.1:85000-155000 GCF_009805555.1 Andrographis paniculata
CAGTTTGAAGCAAAATCCAAAAGAAAGGGGCGGATAAATGGAAGGATGAGAGAAAGAGAGAAAAAATATCTCGGATATAGAATTCCAATATGTAAGGTCTATGAAACATCTCATAAAAGACAGTGTAATAAAGCATCAATACTAAATAGATTAATAATTAAATATTAAATGAATCCTTCTTAATATAATATAAGAAAAAAGTGTTTTTTACGAAGAAAATTAAGGGCTTGGAGCCAATAAAGACTAAGAGAAGTTGACTCAAAAATAAATTGTGTTATGAGCTCCGTTGTAGAATTCTGACCTAACCATTTAAGTACGAAGCGGTGGGAACGATGAGACCTGTGACCGAAAAAAAAATTTATTGAACAAACAAATCTTACTCATTCACTAGTAGGGATGGCGAAATGAACCAAAAAGAAATCTGAGAAGTCACGAAGAAGCGCTACGACTGAATATAGAGATTACAAAAGGAAATATTCGCCCGCGAAAGCTTTTTTCTTTGACTTGGTAGAAGGACAAAAGAAACTAAAGATTTATTAGAAGGTTCGAAAAAATTATTATTTTGATTTTGAAAATATTTTAGGAAAATGTGCGAATATCTGTTCAAATTAATTGAAATTGAATTTTGAATCCTTTCTATTCGCGAGGAGCTGAATGAGAAGAAACTCTCATGTCCAGTTCTGTAGTAGAGATGGAATTCCGAACCAACTATCAACTATAACCCCAAAAGAACTAGATTCCGTAAACAACATAGAGGAAGAATAAAGGAATATCATATAGAGGTAATCATATTTGTTTCGGGAAATATGCTCTTCAGGCACTTGAACCCGCTTGGATCACATCTAGACAAATCGAAGCGGGTCGACGAGCAATGACACGAAATGCACGCCGTGGTGGAAAAATATGGGTGCGTATATTTCCAGACAAACCAGTTACAGTAAGACCCGCTGAAACACGTATGGGTTCTGGGAAAGGATACCCGGAATATTGGGTAGCTGTTGTTAAACCAGGGAAAATACTCTATGAGATGGGTGGAGTAAGTGAAACTATTGCTAGAAGGGCTATTTTAATAGCCGCATCCAAAATGCCTATACGAACTCAATTTGTTATTTCGGTCTAAAAATGTAGAACCGACAGAAATGAGTTTTGGGAATGAAACAAAATTGCAGGTTTCTTTTTTGGACAACCAATATCTCTTTTAGTTTTTTCATCTTTTGCATTGAAAGAATAGAGCAAAAACTTGATATGATTCAACCTCAGACCCATTTGAATGTAGCGGATAACAGCGGAGCTCGAGAATTGATGTGTATTCGAATCATAGGAGCTAGTAATCGTCGATATGCTCATATTGGTGACGTTATTGTTGCCGTGATCAAAGAAGCAGTACCAAATATGCTCCTAGAAAAATCCGAGGTAGTCAGAGCTGTGATTGTTCGTACCTGTAAAGAACTTAAACGTGACAGCGGTATGATAATACGATATGATGACAATGCTGCAGTTGTAATTGATCAAGAAGGAAATCCAAGGGGAACTCGAATTTTGGCGCAATTCCCCGGGAATTAAGACAATTAAATTTTACTAAAATAATTTCATTAGCTCCCGAGGTATTATAAAATAAAATAAGATCGTGATATCTTTGATTTATTTGACAGAAATAAATTAATAACGAAATTAATTCGTAGTATTGTGTCTCACGTCATACACCTTGCAAAATTCATACTTCGAAACCAATAAAAACAAAAAAACATGTTGATTATATCCAATTTGAAAGCAACAATCATCTTAGTTCATCATGGGTAGAGACACTATTGCTGAGATAATAACCTCGATACGAAATGCCGATATGGATAGAAAAAGAGTTGTTCGCATAGCATCTACTAATATTACCAAAAATATTGTTAAAATCCTTTTCCGAGAAGGTTTTATCGAAAACGTCCGAAAACAGAGAGAAAAGACAACTATTTTTTGGTTTTAACCCTGGGACATAGAAGAAATAGGAAAAGACCCTATAGAAAATTTTTAAATTTAAAACGGATTAGCCGACCGGGTCTACGAATCTATTCCAACTCTCAACAAATTCCTAGAATTTTGGGTGGGATGGGAATTCTAATTCTTTCTACTTCTCGAGGCATAATGACAGACCGGGAGGCTCGACTACAAGGAATCGGCGGAGAGAATTTTGTGTTCCGTATGGTAATCCTTTTACTATCGAAATGGAATCCGAAACCTCTTCCTATTTGTAAAAAAAAGAAAGAGGATCAGTTGCCTAATATCCTTTCTTCACCATTAGTTGATACTTCAGGGGGTCTTTACCTGGAATGAAAGAACAAAAATGGATTCATGAGGGTTTAATTACTGAATCACTTCCCAATGGCATGTTCCGGGTTCGGTTAGATAATGAAGATCTGGTTCTAGGTTATGTTTCAGGGAAGATCCGACGTAGTTTTATACGGATACTGCCGGGAGATAAAGTCAAAATTGAAGTAAGTCGTTATGATTCAACCAGAGGACGTATAATTTATCGACTCCGAAACAAGGATTCGAAAGATTAGGTGGTTTTTATTCACTACGATTCTAGATGAAAAATTTCAAGAAACTTCTTTTCTACCAAAAAGTAAATTCGGAATTAAGATATAAGATAAGGAATAAAAACTATGAAAATAAGAGCTTCTGTTCGTAAAATTTGTGAAAAATGTCGACTAATTCGCAGGCGGGGTCGCATTAGACTAATTTGTTCCAACCCGAGACATAAACAAAGACAAGGATAATCCGACTTGCTAAAGGACTCAATATACAAATAAAGAATCTCTTTTGACATGAAATGGATATATCCATATATTTCTGACTCATATTTATGAGATGATACAATATGGCAAAAGCTATACCGAGAACCGGTTCGCGTAGGAATGTACGTATTGGTTCACGTAAGAGTGCACGTAGAATCCCAAAGGGAGTTATTCATGTTCAAGCAAGTTTCAATAACACAATTGTAACGGTTACAGATGTACGGGGTCGGGTAGTCTCCTGGTCCTCGGCCCGGTACTTGTGGATTGAAGGGTACGAGAAGAGGGACACCCTTTGCCGCCCAAACAGCGGCAGCAAATGCTATTCGTACAGTAGTCGATCAAGGTATGCAACGAGCAGAAGTCATGATAAAAGGCCCCGGTCTCGGAAGAGACGCGGCATTACGAGCTATTTGTCGAAGTGGTATACTATTAACTTTTATACGAGATGTAACCCCTATGCCACATAATGGCTGTAGACCCCCGAAAAAAAGACGTGTGTAGAAATGAACAGTGAATAAATTTCAAGAGAAACAAGAGAAATAATTCAATAAAATAAAATAATAATACTATGGTTCGAGAGAAAGTAACAGTATCTACTCGGACACTACATTGGAAGTGTGTTGAATCGAGAACAGATAGTAAACGCCTTTATTATGGGCGCTTTATTCTATCTCCCCTTATGAAAGGACAAGCCGACACAATCGGCATTGGGATTCGAAGAGCTTTGCTGGGAGAAATAGAAGGAACATGTATCACACGTGTAAAATCTGAGAATGTCCCCCATGAATACTGTACTATAATGGGTATTCAAGAATCGATTCATGAAATTTTCATAAATTTGAAAGAAATTGTATTGAGAAGTAATCTATATGGAACTTGTGACGCGTATATTTCTGTCAGGGGTCCTGGATATGTAACTGCTCAAGATATCATCGTACCGCCTTATGTAGAAATCGTCGACAATACACAACATATAGCTAGCTTGACAGAACCAATTAGTTTGTGTATTGGATTAAAAATCCAGAGAAATCGCGGCTATCTTCGAAAAATGCCGCATAACTTGAAAGATGGAAGTTATCCTATAGATGCTGTATTCATGCCTGTTCGAAATGTGAATCATAGTATTCATTCGTATGGGAATGGGAATCAAAAACAAGAAATACTCTTTCTCGAAATATGGACAAATGGGAGTTTAACCCCGAAAGAAGCACTTCATGAAGCCTCTCGGAATTTAATTGATTTATTTAGTTCCTTTTTTAAAAAGGAAGAAGAAAACGTACCTTTAGAGAACAATCAAGACATGGTTCCTTTATCCCCTTTTTCTTTTCACGATAAATTGAATAAACTCAGAAAAAACAAAAAAAAAATAGCAGTAAAATCGATTTTTATTGATCAATCCGAATTTTCTCCCAGAGTCTATAATTGCCTGAAAAGGTCCAATATATATACATTATCGGACCTTTTGAATAAGAGTCAAGAAGAGCTTAGGAAAATTGAACATTTTTGCCTAGACGATGTAAAAAAGATATTAGGCATTGTAGAAAAACATTTCGCAATTGATTTACCAAAAAAGAGGTTTGAAATCTATTGAATCTTTTTCGTCTATTTTGAATTAAGATTCAAATAGGTTTTGAATCTGTAGTACAATTCATCTATTCGAAAGAGATTCAGAATTTTATTGAATAGATGTATCTAGGGATAATTCACTTTGAAGCGATTATTCCCTAGATACACACGTCATGTTATTTCACAATTGAATCAAATTAAAAAAGACCTAAAGTTAGAGATTTATCAATGGGTAATGTTGCACCAATACCCAACCAAAGAGCGACTGCGGTACCAATCAAAAAGATGGTTGTCGCTACTGGACGACGAAATGGATTTTGGAACTTATTAACATTCTCTAAAAAAGGTACCGTTAATAATCCCGCAGGCACTGAAACCATTAAAAGAACACCCAATAATTATTGGGCACCGTACGAAGTATTTGAAATACGGGGAAAGAAATACCATTCCGGTAATATTTCCAAAGGAGTTGCAAATGGATCTGCCGGTTCACCAATCATTGATGGTTCTAGAACCGCTAAACCTACGTTACATGCAATAGTACCTAGAATTACTACCGGAAAAATATATAAAAGATCATTGGGCCATGCAGGTTCTCCATAATAATTATGACCCATACCTTTAGCCAATTTAGCTCTTAATACAGGATCATTCAAATCAGGTTTTTTGTTATTGGGATAGGTGAATTCTTAGAGATGCATCCCCCGAAGGAACCGGA
This sequence comes from Andrographis paniculata, assembly GCF_009805555.1. Taxonomy (NCBI): domain Eukaryota; kingdom Viridiplantae; phylum Streptophyta; class Magnoliopsida; order Lamiales; family Acanthaceae; genus Andrographis; species Andrographis paniculata. Next base: position 90,071 of record NW_026137599.1, read on the forward strand.
CATGATAATTTTTATCATCCGGCTCAAGCAAGACTCAACAGAACCAAATGAATTCATAAAAAATCTATGTGTTGCATATATCTACACATATGTGAATGATTCAATGTAAGAAAAATTGGACTCTTTTTCCAAATGGAAACTATCTATTACAAAGAATTCGGTTCTAAGCTAAGTAAATACTCAATACCCAAGTAGGCTTACAAAGTTGATCATGATATGATCAAGTGCTTTCTGGGTCGTCTCAAACTTTACGATTACTATGTTATCTCAAAAATAGCTGGAGATACACATAGAAAAGGTTTACTTGTTACTAATTTAGTCTAGCCTATATTTTTCTTTAGATCTCTTCTTTCACTCCGATAGTATTATCGATGATATCAATGCAGAGGAAATGAATGCATCTTCACACTATTGCATTTTAAGTATTTAAGTAGGAAATTCAGTAAGTGAACTAGATAAAGCAGAATCTTTATCTAGTTGACTTAACTATACTAGATTTTACGGAGCCTGCTCATGTACAACACGATTCGGACCTGATCATAGAAAAGATTCTCTTTAAGCGAATCAGCCTATCTTCTGTATTAAGGGTTACATGGTGGTTGGAACAAAGACACATTTTGATGTGAATTGCAATGCGGCAGACATCTATCTACACAGATCAATCAATAGTTCAAGTCACACACTCCCATAATCCATTTTCTCTTCGGAGAATTCTCTTCAACTGCGCAATAGTATTTTGATTCGTTGAAGGGAAACATCCAAATCCATGTCTTATTCTTTTCAATAATCCATACTTGTAGCAATAAAATCCTATTATTTCTCCTCTAAGTGATAAATGATTGATTCCAAATATCTATTAGATATCTTCTCTATAAAGGACCAGAAATACCTTGCTTACGTATCATTAGAAAGTGCATTAACATAAATACAGCAGTAAGAAGCGGCAATACAAAAGTGTGTAAACTATAAAAACGAGTCAAGGTGGATTGTCCCACACTAGCACTTCCGCGCAATAATTCTACCAAAGGTGATCCTATTCCAGGAATAGCCTCAGGTACACCTGTTACAATTTTCACTGCCCAATAACCAATTTGGTCCCGAGGCAAGGAATAACCAGTTACGCCAAAAGATGCGGTCAATACTGCCAGAACCACACCCGTAACCCAAGTTAATTCGCGGGGTTTTTTAAATCCACCGGTGAGATATACACGAAAAACATGTAGAATCATCATCAGGACCATCATACTTGCCGACCATCGATGAACTGATCGGATTAACCAACCAAAGTTAGCTTCCGTCATTATGTATTGAACAGAGGCAAAAGCTTCAGTAACAGTCGGACGATAGTAAAAAGTCATAGCAAACCCGTAGCTACTTGTACTAAAAAACAAGTAAGCGTAATTCCCCCTAAACAATAAAATATATTGACATGGGGAGGAACATATTTACTAGTTATATCATCCGCAATTGACTGAATCTCGAGGCGTTCTTCGAACCAATCATAGACTTTATTGAGATAGGTCAAAATCCCCCTCTTAGAACCGTATATGAGACTTTCATCTCGTACAGCTCAAAAAAAACACCCAAATTCAAAAGAAAAAAAAAGAGTCAGATATGGACTAGAAAGTTATGCAATAGAAAAAGTTATGCAATAGAAAGTTTGAAATTTCTTAATCTACGATTCAATCTTTTCTAAATGCACGAAAGAAATCCAAAAGCTCTTCTTTACGGTGATAATACTAAAATATCAAGTTGGCTCCATTTTATTTGTTTAATCCTTACAGGCCTCTTGAATCCTCTCTTTGCCTATTTCTTTTTCTTTCATTTTTTTGTTTCTACTGTGTCTTTTTTCTTTCTTTATTATTGAATTGATAGGAATTCTCTTGTTAAGACCCTATGGATTGATTAAAACCTCAGATTCATACTAGAACCACGATGATTCAATAAAAAATCATAAGCTAAGCCAAGGATTCCTTGAGTAAGAGCCATTGGACTATCACATATTTCATGAATTAGACTAAAAAAAGAAAGATTTTCTTTTTTTCAAACAGTTTGAAATTTTTTGGTGTCTGTCGGACACGAGGTCGAATATTAAGTATGAATCATAGTTCAAATATTTCTTAATCTAGTTCATTATAGTTTGTGTTCCAGATACTTGAAGAAATATCCGACGAAGTAGAACCATCTCTATCAAGGTGACAGACCTAGTCTCTGTACTATCAATAGAATCAATTAGAACAAGTCACACACTCATATTCCGGAAATACAGAAAGAAAGAAATTCCACGATCGAACTACCAAAATAGAATAGGCCATAAATCCAAGTTCTAACTGATTTTTTTTTGGTTCCAAAATGAAAACTTTGTGGTTCTTAGAGATTTAATTCATTGAAATTCCATCCAATAAAACAGACGAATTATAAATCTCCAAAATAATAGATAGAAATACCGCAAATAGAGCCATTGCGACTCCCATCAAAGGGGTCGTTCCCCAACCTGGAGCTACTTTACCATATTCCGAATTCAATGGTTTTAATAAACTCCCTACAGTAGTTCGTCTTGGGCCCGATCTAGAACTGTTCTCAACAGTTTGTGTAGCCATAAATTCTATTGTATTCATTGAGATCTGTTGACTTTGTATACCATTCCGTTGTAAATAAACAATCTTATGAGAAATCCTAACGGATCTTGAAATGATAGAATCATAGTGGAAACAGCAACCCTAGTCGCCATCTTTATATCTGGTTTACTTGTCAGTTTTACCGGGTATGCCTTATATACCGCTTTTGGGCAACCTTCTCAACAACTAAGAGATCCATTCGAGGAACATGGGGACTAGTTGAAGTAATGAGCCCCCCCGGGGGGGCTCATTACTTCAATTGAGATAATGAAAAATCATTTCAGCTTTTTAGTTGGAACTTTAGGTGGTTCTCGAAAAAAGATAGCAAAAAAATTATTCCTAGAGTCGAGACTAAAAGGAATGTATAAACCAAAGCTTCCATAGATTCGATTGTGATTTACAATTATAGCTTCCCTACCTGTTTGTTTTTTCTTTTTTTTTTTATTCTTTTTGGTAATCATCTCGAAAGAGCAAGAGTTCAAAAGCAGCGATTCAAATTCACTCCGATACTCTATCGAAAATTCCTTGCAAAACCAAAAAATAGAGGCGAAAGAGATACCAAAGCGGTCTTGTATCAAACTGCCTGTCTTCTTGTAGTTGGATCCCCAATTTTTTGAAATGCTCCAAACTCTACTTGAGCATCCAAATCTGGGTCAATACCAGCAAAAACATCTCTGAACAAAGTTCTAGCACCATGCCAAATGTGTCCGAAGAAAAAAAAAGCAAAGCAAACGAAGCATGTCCAAAAGTAAACCAACCCCTTGGACTGCTACGAAAAACACCATCGGATTTCAAAGTCGCCCGATCTAATTCAAAAATTTCACCCAATTGAGCACGTCTAGCATATTTCTTGACGGTAGCAGGATCACTATAAGTGACTCCATTGAGTTCGCCACCATAGAACTCAACGGTTACACCCACCTGTTCAACACTATACTTCGATTCTGCTCTTCGAAAGGGGACATCGGCTCTAACAATTCCGTCGCCATCTACTAAAACGACTGGAAATGTTTCGAAAAAAGTAGGCATACGACGTACAAAAAGCTCACGCCCTTCTTTATCCCTAAAAATAGGGTGCCCTAACCATCCAACCGCTATTCCATCCCCGTTATCCATCGAACCCGCCCTGAATAATCCTCCTTTTGCCGGATTATTGCCAATATAATCGTAAAAAAGCTAATTTTTCAGGAATTTTCGACCAGGCTTCTGATAAACTTTGATTTTCTGCTAGCCCGACGCTAACTCTTCGATAGATCTCTTGCTGGAAGTAACCCTGATCCCATTGATAACGAGTAGGACCAAATAATTCAATGGGGGTAGTTGCTGAACCATACCACATAGTTCCAGCAACAACAAAAGCTGCAAAAAAGACAGCCGCGATACTACTGGAGAGTACGGTTTCGATATTTCCCATGCGCAATCCTTTGTATAGACGTTGTGGCGGTCGAACGCTAAGATGGAATAGACCCGCTAATATGCCCAATGTACCTGCTGCAATATGATGAGAAGCTATTCCTCCCGGAACAAAAGGATCAAAACCTTCCACGCCCCACAACGGATTTACAGGTTGTACTTTTCCCGTTAATCCATAAGGATCGGACACCCAGATTCCAGGACCGTACAGGCCTGTTACATGAAATGCACCAAAACCAAAACAAGCCACCCCGGAGAGAAATAAATGAATTCCAAAGATCTTAGGTAAATCCAAAGAAGGTTTTCCTGTACGTTCATCGCAAAAAATTTCTAGATTCAATCCAGATCCCAATACAGCCAATGCCAATGCCAACATAAGCCAGAAAACACAAATATTGCCCCACACACCCTCCTCACTCCAAATCCCCGGATTTGTTACAGTCCCTCCTGTGATACTCCAACCTCCCCACGAATTGGTTATTCCTAAACGAGTCATGAAGGGTATAACGAACATACCCTGTCTCCACATTGGATCAAGAACAGGGTCAGAAGGATCAAAAACGGCTAATTCATACAGAGCCATCGAACCCGCCCAACCAGCAACCAGAGCTGTATGCATTATATGAACGGAAAGCAACCGGCCGGGATCATTCAATACAACGGTATGAACACGATACCAAGGCAAACCCATGGAAAATACCCCCTTATCAAAGAAAAATAGACACTACGTAACTTTATTGCATTGCAAAGACTGTAATACTATGATTATCCTATAGACTGCACTTCTTCAGTGGATTATTTACTAACAAGGGTTAAGTTAATATTTATTAACTTCTGTTCCTAATAATGGAAGAATTCTGTTCGTAGAAACAACGATAAGCAGATTTATTCTATACTCGATAAGTACCAATACGCAATGGGAGATTGATGCCAGTTTCTATGAGTAAATATGTCTATCCTTAATTTCTCATTAGGAAAACCTATTTGTAAAAATTTTCCTTTATTGATTTTGTCTTTCTTTCTGAATTTTTGAATCTTTGGATAAAAAAATATGATAAAGCCAATATTCGAAAATAGAGACAATAAAACCATATTATTACGTTTCCGCATCAAAGTGAAATTTAGTTCTTTTTTTTTCAATTCATGCCTATTGGTGTTCCAAAAGTACCCTTCCGAATTCCTGGAGATGACGATGCATCTTGGGTTGACGTATAGTGGGACTTGTCAAATAGATTGGGTCATATGGTATTTCCCCGTTCTCGTCCCCGCCTCTATTTCGCCAAAAAAGAGAAATTGAATCATCCAAAAATTGGAGTGTGAAGTGCAATTCGATGCATTGTTTGGAGGAATTCATAGTTTTATTATCAATTAGAATGATTTATGGTTGGCTCTTGTTGGACTAAAAAATGAAGTATCCAGGCTCCGTTTAGAAAAAAACCCAATTAGGAGCATATCTATAATTAGTGTATCATAAATGATTCCTGTTTGTTATTTCTAAAGTCATAACAAAAAGAAATGGTGATGAGAAGATTTGTCCTATATGTGCAAATCGAAATCGGCCGGATCTTTACCCGAGTAGAGCATAAACCTAAAAAAATGAAATAGGCCCATTCAGGAACATGAAAACACCATCGTGATTTGGATTGAATCTCGAGATGAAACAATACATCAATGAGAAGTTAATTCAATAAGTTTATTAACTTTTTTCTATTCTAAGAAAGAAACTAAGTCAAAACTCGTCGTTATTGAAAAAAAGCCCTTTCGGTAGAAGTTCGAAAAAACCTGCTATTAAAAAGAATAGGAAAAAGGAAAGAGGACTAGAATTTATACATTGATTCTTTTTTTTGAACCGTATGCATCAAAAGGTGCATGTACGGTTCCTAGGGGATGCAATTTTACCCCACTCAACCGACTTTATCAAGAAAGATTCCTTTTTTTAGGCCAAGAAGTTGATAGCGAGATCTCGAATCAACTTATTGGTCTTATGGTATATTTCAGTCTTGAGAATGCTGCCAAAGATTTCTATTTGTTTATAAACTCCCCTGGCGGGTGGGTAATAGATGGATTAGCTATTTATGATACTATGCAGTTTGTGCGCCCAGAGGTCCATACAATATGCATGGGACTAGCCGCGTCAATGGGATCTTTGCTCCTGGTTGGGGGAGCAATTACCAAACGTTTCGCATTCCCTCACGCTTGGCGCCAATGAGGTTTTTGATTTGAGAGAAAAAAGAAAACTATGCCTTCGCCATATGAATATTAAGTAATAATAGCATGGCACTTCGAATTCGATATGGAAAATTTTTGTATTGTTTTTTTTTTCAAAAGATTCAATTATGTATCGAGAGATTAGTATGAAATAAAAGGTATTTCCCATTTTCTCTTATTTATTGGGAAGCCAATTCAGCGTTACAAACCTTTTTGTTTTCACACCGAAGGGCTCTTAACAATATTTATGTTCTATAAAAAAGAGTGCGAAAAAAAAAAACAAGATTTTTCCTTTTTTGGTTGGATTAAAAAGAAACTTTGGGATTGCTCAATCAAAGACAAAAAAAAAATTTTTGAAATAGAAAGCAACGGAGCCATCATAGTATTTTTGAACCCTACGAAAGGAAAGGGTGGCGGCGTTTTGATCATTTACCCATCTAGGGCTTGGGCTTGGAGCTGATAGATTTTTTCTATTTCTTGAATTTGAAGGGTCAATTTGATTGTAGAGCCGTATGCAATGCACAAAAGATGATGCCCGTACGGTTGCTCAATTCGATCTTTTTTTCCTATTATTCTTTATCCTTATTTCCTCTTCGTTTCATCACACCAGATAGAGAACCCTTCTATCATCAGGGTAATGATCCATCAACCCGCTAGTTCTTTTTATGAGGCGCAAACGGGGGAATTTATCTTGGAAGCGGGAAGAACTGCTGAAACTACGCGAAACCATCACAAGGGTTTATGTACAAAGGACGGGCAAACCATTATGGGTTGTATCTGAAGACATGGAAAGAGACGTTTTTATGTCAGCAACAGAAGCCCAAGCTTATGGAATTATTGATTTTGTAGCAGTTCAATGACAAAAAAAGGGATTTTGTGAAAATCCGGGATTTGATATTTTATCTCCGGGTTTACTATTTATTAATATTTTTTTAATACAAATAATTTAGAATCACCGGTTAGGATTATCTAAAACCTGCCCATTATGTATATGATTCAACATGCCTACTATTAAACAACTTATTAGAAATACAAGACAGCCGATTCGAAATGTCCCGAAATCCCCCGCTCTTGGGGCTGTCCTCAGCGTCGAGGAACATGTTACTAGGGGTGTATGTGCGACTCGTTTCGATTATGAGCTGACGAAAAAAAAAAAGAAAGAAAACCGATTTTCGGTATGTTGGGATGAATGATCAATACCAGTAAATAGGATAGAATAGAGGAAAGAACTCTATTCACTATCGAAAAATAAGCAAATCGATTCCTCTATTGTGTCTAAAGTTTATGGTTTCCGTTGGTGCAAATCCAATCACCGGATTTCAGATAAGAAAAATTCTCCATTGATAGCAAACGTATCCATTAAGCGGAGGAAATCTTATGAAATTCAAAAACAAAAAAAAAACATAAACTGAGGTTTGCACTCGGTCAAGAAAGGACTACGAAGGTCAGCTACCCCAGCTAACTTTCCTAATTAAATATCGTTATGTATAGGTCGGTTCTGATTGTTTGAAAGGGTCCTGTTACTGGATAATTCGTGGGTAGGCCGCAGCGCGAAGAGTGTGGTTATGCCCTAGCACGTTCGCCGCAACATTGATTCCTGCTTAAATGAAGTAAAGGCTCCGATGTATAGAGAAGACCTCACCGTTTAAGAGTAACCATCGAAACGATTGAACCCCCTTCCGATTCTTTTTTATTACTCTATTTGGAAACCTTCAAAGGATAGTTCCTTATTTTTTCTTTCGTATTTCGCAGTAAAATACCTAAAAAATCGTGGTCTGGAAGGTTATAGTAGCCAAAGCCATTGGGATTTTGATTTTATACATTGGAAAAATCCGTTTGGTTATTAATAGACCAGGGCGTGGAAAAGAATAACTGAAAGAAAAGAAATCAATTAGTTATTTGTCAAAGTTTTATTTATGTAATGACCAGAATTAAACGCGGATATATAGCTCGGAGACGCAGAACAAAAATTCGTTTCTTTGCCTCAAGCTTTCGAGGGGCTCATTCAAGACTGACTCGAACTATTACTCAACAGAAAATACGAGCTTTGGTTTCGGCTCATCGGGACAAGAATAAGCAAAAAAGAAATTTTCGTCGTTTGTGGATCACTCGAATAAACGCATTAATTCGAGAACGAGGAATATCCTCTAGTTATAGTAAATTAGTACATGATCTATACAAAAGACAGTTGCTTCTTAATCGTAAAATACTAGCCCAAATAGCTATATCAAATAGAAAGTGTCTTTATATGATTTCCAATGAAATCAGAAAAGAAGTAGATTGGAACGAATACACCAGAATAAGTTAAATGGAGTTCCCCGGAGAATGAACTCCGGGAAGGTGGAGTCGAAATGACTATGAGAAAATAGGCTAAAGTAGTGAAAATGAATGAACACGTTCAATAAAAAAAACTCTTTTTTTTTTTCGTTTTTTTTTTTCTTATGACAGACATGATAATAAAATCTGGCTTCTCAAATTTGTGTCGAACAAAAAACCAATCCATGTTTGAGTTCGGATTGGAATTCTGATTCAAGTGAACAAAGAATAAACCTATTTTTTTCTGGTTCTAAGACCAGTAGTTCTAGCGGTCGACTCGGTTCTTTCAAATTGTTTCTCATTGTTGAGAAAAGGTAACAAAGATAAAATACGAGCTTGCTTTATAGCAATAGTAATTAATCGTTGTTGTTTCAAGGTCAATCTATTCAATCGTCTAGATAATATCTTTCCTTGTTCACTAATAAATCGACTAATTAAATTCATGTTTCTATAATCAATTCGATCCCCCGATTGAATCGGGGGCAAACGCCTACGAAAAGATCGCTTGGATTTCAGAAAAGGCCGCTTAGATTTATCCATGGTTTGTTTGTTTAGTTTATTTCTTATCCTAAAAATCCTATTTCTTAATTGTCATTTTCACCCACAATAGGATTTTTTATTAGTAAAATATGTTCTATTTCGAGCTCTATGTTGTTCTATATAATGTCATTTTTACCCTTTCAAGACTAAGATTTCAAAACTAAGATTCGATCTATTTCTTTATTTCCCTATGAATCGTGTGTTTGTAACAATAGGGACAGATTTTCTCAATTCTAATTGATTAGGCGTATTGTGTCGGTTCTTTTGAGTAATATATCTGGAAATGCCTGTTGATACCTTCTTAACACCGTTTCGGATACAACCGTTACATTCCAAAATCACCGTTCCTCGCGCATCTTTCTTCTTGGCCATGAATCTCCTTTGTATTTTTGATTTACTCAGCTCTTCTATATTTGATTCGAAATAAAGAAAAAGAAAGGAAGGAAAAAATAGAAGTTACTAATTTTCAATCAAACTTGAAAAGATAAAAATCAATAAAGTTCTAATAAATCAAAGCAAAGCCATAGTAAATAATAAGAATAAGTAAGACAATGATTTTGAAACTCCATTTCAACCCGAAGAACAATATTTCCCTTAAAGATCTTGTATTCTTGCTCTAGACCCGCATTCTATCCACACGTCTCTATTAGTATTAGTGTATTATTACTATTCATTTAATTCGAATTTGAACCCAAGTCTCGCAGACGTTGAATTCACTTTTATGCTTTCTCTTTCGTCCCTTAATTTTCAAAATTCGAAAAAAGGGAAAAAAAGAGAAAAGGGAGGATAAATTAGTCACAGATAGTTGATTGTATCTCTAATCTTGTTCATTCCTTCCGACGTCAATAACTAGAATGAAAAAAAGGGAATGTCAGCGCATCCGGAAAAAAACGATTAATCTCTATCAATAGACCTGCTAAAGCCCCGAACCATAGCGTACTTAGTACTGGAGCCACGGAGAGATATGTTTTTAGATATCGCATTGAAAAACCTCCTTTTTTTAAATACATAAAGATAATGCATATATGATCAGATGCATATGTGGTTAAGAGCCACTTAGAGTTGTACACAGAATCCCTAATTCAAATTGAAAAAGGATCCATAAGGTTTTCCCTTTCTTATTATTCTAAGTTAAATGAGACAAAAAAGACGAAATGGGCCGAACAATTGTGTTTCTCAATGGAGGAAATAGGCATGTAGAAAACAAGACAGGAATTCTCTACAATCATACTATAGAACGATTCAAGGGATGTGGCGCAGCTTGGTAGCGCGTTTGTTTTGGGTACAAAATGTCACGGGTTCAAATCCTGTCATCCCTACCTAATTACTGTCCCCTTTAACCAGTAACAAGGAATCAATTGAGATCGATTCCAATTGCACGGAATTATAGAACTATAGAATATATGCATACAAAATCAAATGGATTCGGGTTCGAAACAGAATCTTTTTTTCTTTACAGTTCTGATAAGAAAGCGCTCTTAGTTCAGTTCGGTAGAACGTGGGTCTCCAAAACCCGATGTCGTAGGTTCAAATCCTACAGAGCGTGATTTTTTCTTCGTAAATAAAATTAGACTGAAGTGGATTCAATCACTTGTATAGCATTGACATTAAAGAAAGAGGGGGTCAGTCAAAAGTCAAAAAAAGAAATCTTAATTAATCAAAGATCCAACTGATCACCGCGCCTGTATTGTAAATATGCAGTTACGAATAATCCAGCCAAAGTAATAGGAATTAGACCTAACACGATTCCAAATAAAAGAACTTCAATCATTTCAATTTTATGAAAAGGAGAAAAAAAGAGGAAATATCTATAATTAAATATTAATCAGAATTGACATAAATCTCAACGACCAAGAATTGAAAATTGACTTGATGTAGAATATACGGAATCTCACAGAAAGATTTCCTTTCTGAATTCTTTCTTTCAAAGAGAAATTTTAAATAAGTCGTATCTTGCTCAGACCAATAAATAGAACTGAAGTTATAGTTAAAGCTACTAGTAGAAAACCGAAATAACTGGTTATAGTAAGCATGAGGGGGGGCTAACTGAAATGTGGTATTTCTATACATAGATTTCTAAAGCATTTACCTGAGTTTCCTTTTTTTTGACATAGGAGGATATACAAAAATATAAATTGAACAACTAATTTCAATTGAAATTTTGTGATTTATCTATCATTCTAGATGGCACGAACAAAGAGAAAGTGACAGGCATATAAAACGAAACTGATTCATCATTTCTATGATCTAGCCATCTAGTAATTCCTATCAACCGAGTCGTTGAACATAAACCAATAATACGAACTGAATCGTGTAACTTCATTCAAAAATGAAACTCTTTTTGAATTATTATGGAATACTATTTTCCATTTTTTATTTTCATATTTTTAAAAAGTCTCATTCTTGCAGCTAAATCAAGATTTGGATTGAGATCCAATTCATTACAAGTATTGATTCCGATTTTTTGATTCTTTTTTCGCTTTCTTTCATCGAATAGGATTTACTACTCATATTTGTTACTGGAAGATTCACCAATTCCTTAAATTGTAGAAAGATGATAATCTCTTTCATTGTAAGAATTTTGTATTAAATATAGCATCATTTTACCTGAACAGATAAAGGAAAGGAAGAAATACATTAATTTAGCACTTCTTTTCGATACTGATTCAAATTGCGTTGCTGTGTCGAAAGAAGGATAGTTATACTGATTCGGTATATTCGAAAGATGCCCTCGGTGCAATATTGACGATCCTACAAAGATCCAATTTCAGTGATTGCCTTTTACTGATCTCATCTTTTACGATCCCCCCTTTGACTGTACAAAAATATGTGGAGCTGAGCATGTCTGGAAGCACAGGAGAACGTTCTTTTGCTGATATTATTACCAGTATTCGATATTGGGTCATTCATAGCATTACGATACCTTCCCTATTTATTGCGGGTTGGTTATTCGTCAGTACGGGTTTAGCTTACGATGTATTTGGAAGCCCTCGGCCAAACGAATATTTCACAGAGAGCCGACAAGGAATTCCATTAATAACTGGACGTTTTGATTCTTTGGAACAACTCGATGAATTTAGTAGATCGTTTTAGGAGGTCCTAATCAAATGACTATAGATCGAACCTATCCAATTTTTACAGTACGATGGTTGGCTGTTCACGGACTAGCTGTACCAACCGTCTTTTTTTTGGGGTCAATATCAGCAATGCAATTCATCCAACGATAAACCTAATTCCGAATTTATAGAGCTATGACACAATCAAACCCGAACGAACAAAATGTTGAATTGAATCGTACCAGTCTCTACTGGGGGTTATTACTTATTTTTGTACTTGCTGTTTTATTTTCGAATATTTCTTCAATTAAGAAAACGAAAGAAAAAATCAAAACTCTAGGCATTCTCTTAGCCCGTTCGGAAGGATCTCATCTCATAATTATCCATGACTGTTTATGTCTCTAGCATGACCACTTAATGAAATTGGGGGGAAGTGGAGGAAATGGCCGATACTACTGGAAGGATTCCTCTTTGGATAATAGGTACTGTAACTGGTATTCTTGTGATCGGTTTAATAGGTATTTTCTTTTATGGTTCATATTCCGGATTAGGTTCATCCCTGTAGTAATCGGATGGATTGAGTTGTAGACGTAGGAACTCAACGGGATTCCCTTCTTTCTTTGTCTGATTCGAGGGGAAAGGGACCGTTGGGTTCTTAAGAATCAGAGTCTTTTTTTGTCTAAATGACAAAGTGGGTTTCGTTTTCTGCTGTTTCACAAAACTCCATTCCATTTTTTCTGATAATGCTTTTGAAAAATAAACTTCATTCATTGATTCAGAACATCTCTTCCTTGATCTTGAGAGTATGTATGGGTTCTTTGAATAAGGAGGGAATCACTCAATTGCACGGATTCGATATATTTCTCTAGATTCGATATCGTAGAAATACTTTCTATCCTCTTACCATATTTCTTTTTTTATTTATTTAGTATATCAGAAAAGTAGAGATTTTTTCGAAGTTCATGGAATAAGTTCTATTTTTTGTTTGTACATCACTTGACTTTTTTGTTGTCATTGTCCGAAATAAATAGAAAAAGGTTCTGATACATCTGGAAAACCGAAACCCAGACTAGGAGCCCAAAATCATTCCTCTTTCGACACAAGAAAAGGGATTTTATAAACCCCCCTTTTCTTGTGTCGAAGACAAATAATAGCTCTTAGAATTATCTGTTCCCCACATTTGTAGTTCGTTCTATTACCCGCTTACTTATGCTGATATCTATCCCAATTTAATTCGGTTTCCAATGTCCTAAAATGGATCCATTTTAGGACATTGGAATCCTAACAAAGACAAAGTCATAAAGTCAAATAAAATAGTCTTCTTGAAAGAAAAATATACCTATTATGATATGACTAGGAATGCTGATTCCCCCAAGCTCGTAAAAAAAGAGCAAGTAAATAAAAGTTTTTCGTAATTTCTTTTTATAGATAATTGACAACAAGAATTTTGTTCTTTTTACGATCCTGATATCGATAAATCCGCGAGTCTAAAAATTCATTTCGGCCAATTGAACCTTTTCGAACTGTTTCTTTTTAAGAACCAAAAAGATTTGTGCCAGAATAACAGATGCCAAGAAGAACAAAAGACCTTGGACACGTAATGGATCTTGAAGTACTATTTCTGCATCTCCCTGACCAAATCCACCCACATTGGGATTACTCGTTAATGGTTGATCCAATTTGATGGATTCACCCTCTGAAACAAGAAGTTCGGGCCCTGGAGGGATAATATCAACAACTTGACGTCCATCCGATGGATCTGATATGGTTATTTCATATCCTCCTTTTTCTTTTCGTAGGATTTTACTTATTATACCCATTCCTGTCGCATTAAAAACTGTATTGTTACTTTTGCTTCCGTCGGGATAAATCTGACCCCTTCCTCGATTCGCGCCTACATATATAGGATATTTTAAGAAGTGAACATCTTTTTTAGAAGCGGGGTCGGGGGAAAGAATAGGAAAGGTGATTTCACTATATTTCTGACCGGGGACAGGCCCTATCACAAGAATATTTTTTTTTGGGGGGCGATAGCTCTGAAAAGACAAATTGCCTATCTTTTCTTTAATCTCGGGAGAAATACGATCGGAAGGAGCTAATTCAAATCCCTCCGGTAAAATAAGAAAACAGCCCACATTCAAACCCCCCTTCTTACCATTAGCAAGAACTTGTTTCACTTGCTTATCATAAGGAATTCGAACAACTGCTTCAAATACAGTATCAGGAAGTACCGCCTGTGGAACCTCAATATCCACGGGCTTATTAGCTAAATGACAATTCGCACATACAATACGCCCAGTCGCTTCTCGTGGATTTTCATAACTCTGCTGCGCAAAAACGGGATATGCGTTTGAAATAGATGTCCGAGTTATGATATATATAATGAGTGATACGGAAATAGATCGAGTAATCTGTTCCTTTATCCAAGAAAAAGTATTTCTAGTTTGCATGGTCTAATCATTGATCCGAAAAATTTATATAATAATTTATACAATAAATTGGGTAGGTTGCTGGTATAGTTCCCTATCCACGATTCTGCTATTTAATGCAATCACTTTACTGGAATACTATAGGATATAGGGTGAAAATCCCCCCAATAGAAGGTTTTTAATGCTTATGTATAACTAACCATTAGAGTAGATTAAATGAATATGAATATCGGTGGATGATTTATCAATCATTCATTGAATGATAAATAACTACAAGTGACGGAGATATACGATTTAAATAACGGAAAATCCAATATTTCAAAATAGTATCGAGAATAACCGGAAAAGTGGAAACAAGACCAGATATAATTTGATCATTATGAACAAATCCAAAATCTTTGTAAACATAACCAATCATTAGTTCCCAACCGTGGGGTGAATGAAATCCGATACATAAATCGGTTAATAAAAGAATCGAAAAAGCTTTTACTGTATCACTTAAGTTATATAGGAATTCCTGAGCCCACGAGTTAAGAACAGCAAGTTCTTCATTACCTAAAAGAGAATAACCGCTTAGAATAACAAAAGAGATTATATTTGTCGAGAAGTGCAAAATCGTATGGATACGATCCTCATTGTGTATCTTGACTAATTGGATCGTTTCTTTGTGGATTCCTATAGAAAGCTTTTGGGGATGTGTCTCCGAGTATTCCTTGAATATTTCGTCCAATAAAAGAATTTCCTCTAATTCTATGAATTTTTCTAGAATACTTTTTTCTTTAATATCATTCAAAAAATTTCGGATTGACCACTATTTGACCAATTAGTAACCCAAAATTCCATACATTTAGTAAATGAGAGAGAAACCCACCAGGGAAAAAAAAGACTATAGATGTAAGATAGAAAAAAGTAGTGAATGCTTTCTTTTTTGCCATTTTTCACCTGTGAATTTTGAATTAACAAACTTCATTTCTCGATTCTATGTGATCGAATATTTTTTTTTTAATATGAGTTCTCAATAAGGTATCAAACCTCTGAATCTATTTGATTTATGATTTTGTTTAAATCCAGAAAGAATACAGAAATAGACTAAGACTCCGCCTCGAACTGCGAATTCGAATGAAGAAATAATCAAAAATATTCTTTCCGGATATCTCGATTCACCAAATTCCAAACAAGTGCTTCTTTCCGTCATTCATTGAAAGGAGACACTTGTTTGGAATGAATATTATTAATATTTTGAGACGAAGGAACTCGTTTTCTATCAAAATATCCAATAATTGCAAAAAAATTGCAACGATTCGACATATCCAAGAATCAAATGATTGAGAGAAAGATAGTGTGATGATCAAAAAAAGGAGCGGCAAAACAAACAAGACAGAAAAAGGCCAGTTTTCATTACTAAGAAAATCGATTATTGGTTAGTAAAGAACACAAGCGAAAAGATAAAAAAATATCGATTGACAAAAAGGAAAAAATCTACAAGATATGCTCTATCTGCATCTTATCACTTCGAAGAAGAACGAAAAAAAAGTTTTGTTTTATGGTTGTTCCATATACCCCGGCTTTGGCTGGACTGAATGTTCTGACGAAACTTCATTTAGAAAACAAGAGGATTTCCCTCCTGCTGAGAAAACATTCGTTCTTCAGCTAAGTTCCTTTTAAAAAACTTCAATAGGTACGCGCAAGAAATAGGCCAATTGCGCGGCTTTTTGTTCAATTTCTCGTGGGGTCAAATTCTCATCAGTACGGGTCAACGGAATAGCCCCCCGGCCTCTGATGTCCATATAAAGGACACGGCGAGCATAAATACCCTCTTTAACTTCTATTCGAACGGATTGAATATCCTTTATAAGGAATCGGAGGAATATACGACGATTTTTTCCAGGAAATCCCCAACGAAAAATACACACTATTCCCTCCTTTCTATCGAATCGATCATACCCCACTACCTACATTCCAAGAAATTGTGCACCACAAATAGGAACTAATAAATAGACCCGCGACCCCGTAGAAAGACATCACAATTCCCTGTGGAAAAAAAAGAATTGGCTGAGATGGGACAAAAGATATCAAATTTCGACCAAGATAACTGGCAGTTCCAGCCAATAAGAATCCTAATGAACCTAAAAAAACGATAAGGGCCCAGCAAAAATTACTTAGTTTTCGAGACCCCGTTATAAGCTCTATCCATATATGTTCTGATCGCCAACTCATACTTGATCCGATTGTATTTTATTGGAATTGAGAGAATACCATTTTGCCCTTCCTTTTTTGTTTCCGAAGGAACTCTCATCAACTAGCACTAGTTTGATGTGAACTAGCACTAGTTTAATGTGAAGCTTTAGGAGTCATTCATCAAATTGGTTAGATCTAAAATAATAACATACCCTTCAGAGGACCCCAATATACATATGGATCCACCAACTTTACATTTTCTGCATCCAGCGATGCTGATCTATTTGAAACTAGCTAGGATTCATTTATCCAGAGATCATTTTCTGCGGGCATAAGAGCTTTTCCTTTATATTCGGCGGAAATCACATGTTATACTATATTTCCATTTCCCGAAATAAATATCTGTGTTATGCTACAGTTTCAAAAAAAAAAACGGCTGAGATTGCGTCCTAAACAATTTTTTTTTTTGAACATGAAGAAATAAAGAAACCATTGCAATTGCGGGAAATATTAAGCCTACTAAAGGCACAAAAATAGAAGGAAGATTGAACGTTGTCATAAAATGGTACCTCGATTTACTATATTGTACCTGTTATTATTATTAATTTGTTTTTTTTTTCTATTTTCTATTTATACTTATTATAATTCAGAATTGTGATTATTAGGAATTCGTTATTATTATTAATTAATTTAATTTGAAAATTCTTATTCGAAATAGAAAATATAAGTATCTATATATATCTAAGTTAGTATATAAAAGAAATCTAAGGAATGTAGAAAATGGAGAACTAAATAAATTCATCTTTCTACATGAAAGATACGTATGATAATAAACTTGATTATTTTATTTTATTTCGTTATGTTTTGTTCTTGTCTTCAAATTTACTAAAGAAAGAGTTTGTTACAAATTATCGAAAGATTCGTTAGAATGCGACACAACCGGAATTTTTAGTGAAAATTGAATTTTCGGTAGATGGAGAAAAATAGAAAATTATATATCTATCTTTTCTATATTTGATTTGAATTTATGTAAGACGAAATTCGTTTTGTTTGTCTAATTTCACGAAAGGAAGAACTCTCGCTTTTATCTTGTTGATAGAGACTTCTTTTGATAGAGACTTCTTAATGGGAATCCCGGTAAAAAAAGAGTTATCCTCAACTTTTGATTCTTTCTACAATTCGATCTTAAGTCATTAAAGAAAACTCCATTCTTATTTACTTTAATTCCGATAAGTTAACTACTTGTTTGCTACAAATAAAATAATTGAACTTACTTGATAGAATTTCAATTCAAAGGAAAGAAGGCGTGTAGTTTAAATAACTCACTCAGAACGCTTTTTAAAAGATTACGTGGTACGATTAGGTCGAATAAGCCCTTCTGGAATAAATATTCAGAGACTTGTAAACCCTCGGGGACTGTTTTATTCAATGTTTGTTCAATTACTCTTTTACCCGCAAATGCAATGTAGGAGTTGGGTTCGGCAATAATGATATCTCCCAACATCCCAAAACTAGCTGTTACCCCACCAGTAGTAGGAGATGTAAGGATTGAGACATAAAATAACTTTGTATTTGATTGATAATCATATAAGGCAGACGATATTTTAGCCATTTGCATCAAGCTCAAACTTCCTTCTTGCATGCGTGCCCCCCCCGAAGCGCACACTATAATAAGAGGTAGAAATCGATTGGTAGCGTACTCACGATCAAACGAGTGATTTCTCCCCGACTACGGATCCCATACTACCCCCCATAAACTGAAAATCCATAACCCCAAGTGCTACGGGAACACCATTTAGTTGCCCTATGCCTGTTTGAACAGCCTCAGTTAATCCTGTCTTTCGTTGATAAGAATCAATACGATCTTTATAAGTCTCCTCCTCCGAATGAAATCCAATCGGATCCAGAGAGACCATGTCTTCATCCATAGGATCCCAAGTACCGGGGTCGATCGAGACTTCGATTCTTTCTGAACTACTCATTTTCAAATGATATCTACATTGTTCACAAATATTCATTTTTGATTTCAAAAATCTCTTATAATTTAATCCATAACAATTTTCGCATTGAACCCACAAATGCTTGTAGTTTTGAATTGCATCGAGATCATTAGACTTTTCTCCTAGAGTTAAATCACTGCTCTTCTCGTGGGTTCGTATACTGGATCCCCCCCTTTCACTATTAGTTCTACGTTTATCAAAAACGCGCCTAGAAATGTAACTGTCACTACTATCACTTACAATGGACATATCAATACAGATTTGATACTGAAGATAATCGTCAATGCAACTAGTAATGTGATTATTCCAACTAGATTGAGTATCATACATCGAGCAATTGTATAAGGAATCTTCACTCGTAGATCCATTATTCCTATAACTAGAATTTCGATAACTCGAAAAAGAACTTTCAAGTTCACTCAGAAAAGAATGATCGTTGTCAATCTTAAAAATCTGATTTTCAATATCAAAATGGATCGAATAATTGTCTCCAGTACTATCCCTAACTAAAAAAGTATCATCAGAGATGAAATTCCGAATGTCTTTGACCAAAAATAAATGATCGACATCACTGTAACTAGAATTGTCACGACCCCCCAAACTATGAATGTTTTTAGCCCCACCTTTTTGATTCGAATCTTCACTTTCACTAGTATTTTCAATAGGACCAAGATTGTCCGTTGATTTCTTTATCCCGTACCTGTGTTCGAACTCCTTGGTAAACACCGTCGAATTAAACCACCATCTTTCCATAGAGTTTTCTTGCCCCCTATTTTATTTGCATAAAAATACACTAGATGAATAGTCATTCGACCCGCAATTCTTTATTTGTCTTTGAATTCCCATCAGACTAAACATAGAAATTACATCATTGCGAAATACTAAATTATTAATAAGAAGTGATTATCTTTTATTTTGTGGGAATCCGGAGGTAAGATTTTACTATAACTATATAGTAATATGATGGAATCCCTTTTCATTCGAAATTAAATAGAATGATAAAAAGTGCTTTTTCCTATGTCTTCGCCTTCGCGTCGAACAAAAAAGCAATATTTGTTCTACCCTAGATAGATTTTTTTGTAAAATCTCGTCTAATAACTAACTAATAACTAATAAGAAGTAAGAAATTAAGGGTCTATTTCAACACGGAACGAAAAAGACAATATACAGGATGGGTCAAAAATTTGTGATACTTCGCTTGATTCAGCCAAACTACAGGATCTATAAAGAATATACCAATCCTGAGGATCCATAGGTTTAAATGTGGATCCAAGACGACAATAGAACCATTTGAGTCTTCAATTTGCTATTTGAAATCTTCTCTATCTCGAGATCTATGTATTTATCCAAAATACATGCAATAGAATGGTTCTATTCGGCCCAATCTTTTACTAAAATGATTGAGCCGAGTTTAATTGCAATTCAATTAAGAGAACGGAGAGTAATTATTTTGTTGGATCCAAAACATCCACTGCTTCAAACTCAAATTTGATCTCTTTCCATATCTCACAAGCGGCAGCTAGTTCAGGACTCCATTTGCTAGCCTCGCGGATAATTACATTACCCTCAGCAGCAAGATCACGTCCTTCATTACGAGCTTGTACACATGCTTCTAGAGCTACTCGGTTAGCTACGGCACCTGGCGCATTCCCCAAGGGTGTCCTAAAGTTCCTCCACCAAACTGTAGTACGGAATCATCCCCAAAGATTTCGGTCAGAGCAGGCATATGCCAAACGTGAATACCCCCTGAAGCCACGGGAATAACACCGGGTAAAGAGACCCAATCTTGAGTGAAATAAATACCGCGACTTCGGTCTTTTTCAACAAAATCATCACGCAGTAAATCAACAAAGCCCAAAGTAATGTCTCTTTCTCCTTCAAGTTTACCTACTACGGTACCAGCGTGAATATGATCTCCACCAGACAGACGTAACGCTTTAGCTAGTACACGGAAGTGCATACCATGATTCTTCTGTCTATCAATAACTGCGTGCATTGCACGGTGAATGTGAAGAAGTAGGCCATTATCTCGGCAATAATGAGCCAAGCTAGTATTTGCAGTGAATCCTCCTGTTAAGTAGTCATGCATTACGATAGGAACTCCCAACTCCCTAGCAAATACAGCTCTTTTCATCATTTCTTCGCATGTACCCGCAGTAGCATTCAAGTAATGTCCTTTGATTTCACCTGTTTCAGCCTGTGCCTTATAAATTGCTTCAGCACAAAATAAGAAACGATCTCTCCAACGCATAAATGGCTGGGAGTTCACGTTCTCATCATCTTTGGTAAAATCAAGTCCACCGCGAAGACATTCATAACATGCTCTGCCGTAGTTTTTAGCGGATAATCCCAATTTAGGTTTAATAGTACATCCCAGCAGAGGACGACCATATTTGTTCAATTTATCTCTCTCAACTTGGATCCCATGAGGCGGACCTTGGAAAGTTTTAATATAAGCAGTAGGGATTCGCAGATCTTCCAGGCGTAGAGCACGCAGGGCTTTGAATCCAAATACATTTCCTACAATGGAAGTAAACATGTTGGTAACAGAACCTTCTTCAAAAAGGTCTAAAGGGTAAGCTACATAACAAATATATTGATCTGTTTCGCCAAGAACGGGCTCGATGTTGTAGCATCGCCCTTTGTAACGATCAAGGCTGGTAAGTCCATCAGTCCACACGGTTGTCCATGTACCAGTGGAAGATTCGGCAGCTACCGCTGCCCCTGCTTCTTCAGGCGGAACTCCGGGTTGAGGAGTTACTCGGAATGCTGCCAAGATATCAGTATCTTTGGTTTCGTATTCAGGAGTATAATAAGTCAATTTGTACTCTTTAACACCCGCTTTGAAAAAAACACTTGCTTTAGTCTCTGTTTGTGGTGACATAAATCCCTCCCTACAACTCATGAATTAAGAATTCTGACAACAACAAGGTCTACTCGACACGAATGAATTAGGCGTTAATGAAACTATTCACGGGAATTTTTCAAAAACTTCCAACTAATACTAATATTATCAACTAATCAGATTGATTATTAGGCCATGGTATTTGATTTACCAAACACATCATTATTGTATACTCTTTCATATGTATAGCGCAACCCCCCCTTTTTTTACCTTTTTCGAAATCGAAATAACTAACCCAACTAATAAGAAATTCCCTATTGACAGCGGTATATGTTGTATATGTAAATCTTAGATATGAAAATAGCCGAAATTCATCCATGCAAGAGATAGGCTATAGGCATAAATTAATATGCTGAAATCAAAAATAAGAAGAGCCGATAAGATAGAAATAATGAATCGTAATGTAAATAGAGTTCGGGTTCAACTTCCATAGAATATATTTTCGAATCGAAATAGGATTGTCTATAATGATAGACAAATGAAAAACTTTCTCAAGATCTCATGTTTCAAAATAGCTTGGTTGGGCTTGCAACTTCACTCATTGAATAAGGAACCAATTGAAGTGGATTCGATTGAATCGCACCAACGAAAGAAATCGAGTGCTAACTCCCATTTCTTAATTGAATTAATTAACTGATCGGCGTGCTATTAGACGGTTATTTTAAATTTGATAATTTTCACAAACTTTGACACATATTTATTATTATGAGAATTAATCCTACTACTGGGGTTTCCGCGGTTGAAAAAAAAAACCTGGGACGTATCGTCCAAATCATCGGTCCGGTACTAGATGTAGCCTTTCCGCCGGGCAAAATGCCTAATATTTATAACGCTTTGGTAGTTAAAGGTCGAGATACTGTTGGTCAACCAATTAATGTGACTTGTGAGGTACAGCAATTATTAGGAAATAATCGAGTTAGAGCTGTAGCTATGAGTGCTACAGATGGTCTGATGAGAGGAATGGAAGTGATTGATACGGGAGCTCCTCTAAGTGTTCCGGTCGGTGGAGCTACTCTGGGACGCATTTTCAACGTGCTTGGAGAGCCTGTTGATAATTTGGGTCCTGTAGATACTCGTACAACATTTCCTATTCATCGATCTGCGCCTGCCTTTATCCAATTGGATACAAAATTATCTATTTTTGAAACAGGAATTAAGGTAGTAGATCTTTTAGCCCCTTATCGGCGTGGGGGAAAAATCGGACTATTTGGGGGAGCTGGGGTTGGGAAAACGGTACTCATTATGGAATTGATTAACAATATTGCCAAAGCCCACGGGGGCGTATCCGTATTTGGCGGAGTGGGTGAGCGTACTCGTGAAGGAAATGATCTTTACATGGAAATGAAAGAATCTGGAGTTATTAATGAAGAAAATATTGCAGAATCAAAAGTAGCCCTGGTTTACGGTCAGATGAATGAACCGCCGGGAGCTCGTATGAGAGTTGGTTTGACTGCCCTAACGATGGCGGAATATTTCCGAGATGTTAATGAACAAGACGTACTTCTATTTATCGACAATATCTTCCGTTTCGTCCAAGCAGGATCCGAAGTATCGGCCTTATTAGGTAGAATGCCTTCCGCGGTCGGTTATCAACCCACCCTGAGTACCGAAATGGGCTCTTTACAAGAAAGAATTACTTCTACCAAAGAAGGGTCAATCACTTCGATTCAAGCAGTTTATGTACCTGCAGACGATTTGACCGATCCTGCTCCTGCTACGACATTTGCACATTTAGATGCTACTACCGTACTATCAAGAGGATTAGCTGCCAAAGGTATCTATCCGGCGCAGTAGATCCTTTAGATTCAACTTCAACCATGCTTCAACCTCGGATCGTTGGTGAGGAACATTATGAAACTGCGCAAAGAGTTAAGCAAACCTTACAACGTTATAAAGAGCTTCAAGACATTATAGCCATCCTGGGGTTGGACGAATTATCCGAAGAGGATCGTTTAACCGTAGCAAGAGCGCGAAAAATTGAGCGTTTCTTATCACAACCCTTTTTTGTAGCCGAAGTATTTACCGGTTCTCCTGGGAAATATGTTGGTCTAGCAGAAACCATTAGAGGGTTTCAATTGATCCTTTCCGGAGAATTAGATGGTCTTCCTGAACAGGCCTTTTTTTGGTAGGTAATATTGATGAAGCTGCCGGGAAGGCTATGAACTTAGAAATGGAGAACAATTTGAAGAAATGACCTTAAATCTTTGTGTACTGACCCCTAATCGAATTGTTTGGGATTCAGAAGTGAAAGAAATCATTTTATCTACGAATAGCGGTCAAATTGGCGTATTACCAAATCATGCTCCTATTGCTACAGCTGTAGATATAGGAATTTTGAGAATACGCCTTACGGACCAATGGTTCACGATGGCTCTGATGGGTGGTTTTGCTAGAATAGGCAATAATGAAATCACTATTTTAGTCAATGATGCGGAAAAGGGTAGTGATATTGATCCGCAAGAAGCTCAGCAAACTCTTGAAATAGCAGAAGCTAGTTTGAGAAAGCTGAAGAAGAAGAGACAAAAAATTGAAGCAAATCTAGCTCTCCGACGAGCTAGGACAAGAGTAGAGGCTGTCAATGTGATTTCATAAGCAGTTATTGCGTTCGAATAATCAAAAGAAGTTTGGCCTGGATTCTGCTTGATTGGATTCACTTGACAGAGTCCAATTTTGATACAACGCATTTCAAAAATGAAATCGAAATCAATAAGAATACAAAATCACTAAAAAGAAAAAAGAATGGGTCAAAAAACTTATTAGATACCGGAGTCAATGGTATCTAATAAGTTCTACCTACTATTGGATTTGAACCAATGACTCCCGCCGTATGAAAGCAATACTCTAACCACTGAGTTAAGTAGGTAATTTATCATCCCAAAAAACCAAACGGAACCCATCCCACCGATGGATTATAAATAGCATATTCCTTAATAAGCAATAATAACCTAAGCAATACCATTCCAAAATATATGATATTGGATCATAGAATATTCATCTTGACAAGAAATCTATACATGATAAAATACGCATCACAAGCACTAAGGGCTATAGCTCAGTTGGTAGAGCACCTCGTTTACACATGCGCCAATGTTTTTTGGGGGAGTCCATTATACACTCAAATAAAAAGAAATTCATTTTCTTGCGAAATCGATGTCTTACCCTCATAACTATTGAGGGAACAATAGCCTGACAAATGATTCGATCGGATTTTGGTGCCAAACAGACCGGATCGTTGATTTGAGATATTGATAAGGTGAATACCAGTGCATTCAATGCTAGGCATAATGAGTATAAGGTTCTCAAAAAATTTCTTTTCGTCCTATGAGCTTTAAGGTGTATGAAGTTTCATATTTGATTTTCATTTTCAAAGGAACGATAGAGACTTCATTTAACTTAAAACAATCTAGGCCGGAGGCAGACCTACGTCAAGATAACCCACACCCTTGAAACACTTTGGTAGTGCTCTCTCATATAATGAATCAGAGCACACGGAGCTATCTCCTTATCGGATTTTTCTGTCAAAAAAAATATGGTGGATTGGCTGATATTTCTTTCAGTTAATGAAAGAGCCCAATGCAAAAAAAAATGCATGTTGGGTTTTTGAAACAGTTCAGATCATTTTGATAATAATAAGTTTGATCCGTTTTACCGAGAAGGTCTACGGTTCGAGTCCGTATAGCCCTAGAAATCAAAATCGAAAAGAAATATAAAATCAAATGAAGATTTGAAAGAAAAAATTATATAATTTTCCTTTTTGGTACTTGTGACTGACCGGTTGGTTTTTCGAAATCGAATTTTTCCTAAAAATTCACTCATTCTCATTTTAAACATTAAACAGAACAGAAAACTGGAATAAATTGG
Source organism: Andrographis paniculata (assembly GCF_009805555.1). Lineage (NCBI taxonomy): Eukaryota > Viridiplantae > Streptophyta > Magnoliopsida > Lamiales > Acanthaceae > Andrographis > Andrographis paniculata. The sequence goes on from NW_026137599.1 coordinate 115,595, forward strand.
TCATTAATCCGCGGAGATAAATTCGATATGAATTTCCCTGTCCACCACAATCAAGGAGTTAAGTTAATGATACTCCTTAGTATACCTAATACTTTATTATACCTAACTTTAACCTAACCTTAATGAATTTAAGAAGTCAAAGACATAAGTCCACTCCAAAGAGTTATTCACATAGATCTAGGGGACAGGCTAAAGTTTGGTGAAAAACGAATCTCTTTGGTAAGTTTCATGGTTCTGTATTCAATCAAGAGAAAACCCCACTCAGATTCTAATAAACAGAATATACCTTAAGATATCCGAAATCCTGAGATGGAAATACTTATTTCATTCTAAATCATTAAGAAAAAACCTCTTTTTATTCAATATTCAAAAGAATAATAAGTTCAAATTTTTGAAACATAAAATCAAAATAATAATTCGATTTTATTTGGAAGTCGCTTTCTTTAGCCAGAATCCTGGGGGAAAACAAGAAAATTTGTCTAAGCATAATATATACTATATATAATATACATATAAATAATATATATATAAATATATATATAAATTCAAGAAAATTGACTTCAAAAACTCAAGTAAACTGTAAGTAGACTGGAAACAGGATCCCAGTCAAGTCAGTCGATAAATCTTGAAATGAGATATGCCCACAATAATCAAAAGGAACTAGATGGTTTGATCAAAATGAATTCTTGTTTTGATTAAACAGTTCTGGATGACTTTACAACTTCAATTCGAATCGACCAATCCGGTCTATTTTCCATGTTCATAGGAGTGTGTCTATGTTTTTGCTTTACGAATATGATATTTTTTGGGCATTTCTAATAATATCAAGTCTTATTCCTATTTTAGCATTTTTCATTTCCGGAATTTTAGCCCCGATTCGGAAAGGACCGGAGAAACTCTCTAGTTATGAATCGGGTATAGAACCAATGGGCAATGCTTGGTTACAATTTCGAATTCGTTATTATATGTTTGCTCTAGTTTTTGTTGTTTTTGATGTTGAAACGGTTTTTCTTATCCATGGGCAATGAGTTTCGATTGTATGGGTCTATCCGTATTTATAGAAGCTTTCATTTTCGTACTTATCTTAATTGTTGGTTTAGTTTATGCATGGCGAAAGGGGGCATTGGAATGGTCCTAGTTCCTGAATATTCAGACAATAAAAAGAAAAAACGATTGAAAAAGTTATGAATTCCATTGAGTTTCCTTTACTTGATCCAACAGCCGAAAATTCCGTTATTTCAACTACATTAAATGACTTTTCAAATTGGTCAAGACTCTCTAGTTTATGGCCGCTTCTCTATGGTACCAGTTGTTGTTTTATTGAATTTGCTTCACTAATAGGATCACGATTTGACTTTGATCGTTATGGACTAGTACCAAGATCGAGTCCTAGACAAGCGGATCTAATTTTAACAGCCGGAACAGTAACAATGAAAATGGCCCCCTCCTTAGTGAGATTATATGAGCAAATGCCCGATCCAAAATATGTTATTGCTATGGGGGCCTGTACAATTACAGGAGGGATGTTCAGTACCGATTCTTATAGTACTGTTCGGGGAGTCGATAAGCTAATTCCTGTGGATATCTATTTGCCGGGTTGTCCCCCTAAACCAGAAGCAGTTATAGATGCTATAACGAAACTTCGGAAGAAAATGTCTCGAGAAATCTATGACAATCAAATTAGGCCTCAACAAGTAAATCGGTGTTTTACGACCAATCACAAGTTTCATGGTGCACGCAGTATGAATACTGGAAATTATGATCAAGGCTTCCTCTATCAACCCCCATCTACTTCAGAGATCCCTACTGAAATCTTTTTCAAATATAAAAGTTCAGTATCTTCTCACGAATTTGTGAATTAGGCAGGACTCCTTTGTACAGAATAAAAGTAGCGAGTCAATCTTCATCAATTTGATCGAGAATGTGAAATTTTTTAAATAAAAATGCGGGAGATAAAAAAGATGCAGGGTCGTTTGTCTGCTTGGCTAGTAAAGCATGGGATAATTCATAGATCTTTGGGCTTTGATTATCAAGGAATAGAGACCCTACAAATAAGGCCCGAGGATTGGCATTCCATTGCTGTCATTTTATATGTATATGGTTACAATTATCTACGCTCCCAATGTGCCTATGATGTATCACCTGGCGGGCTGTTAGCGAGTGTGTATCATCTTACCAGAATCGAGTATGGCGTAAATCAACCAGAAGAGGTATGCATCAAAGTATTTGCCGCAAGAAGGAATCCTATAATTCCGTCCGCTTTCGGGTTTGGAAAAGCGTGGATTTTCAAGAGCGAGAATCTTATGATATGTTGGGAATATCTTATGAGAATCATCCGCGCTTGAAACGTATCTTAATGCCTGAAAGTTGGCTAGGATGGCCTTTACGTAAGGATTATATTGCCCCTAATTTTTATGAAATACAAGATGCTCATTGAAGGATAAGGAAGTGATTTCTACTTATATAATTCAGAGATTCAAAGAATTGGACTTTCTGTTCTAGATTAACCAGAATAACCGGCGTCTCTTTTGTATTAGAGGGATTTTTGATCTAGCATATCAAAAAAGCAATAATTAGGGTTTCCGAAACGGTGTTAAGAAGGTATCAACAGGCATTTCCAGATATATTACTCAAAAGAACCGACACAATACGCCTAATCAATTAGAATTGAGAAAATTCTGTCCCTATTGTTACAAACACACGATTCATAGGGAAATAAAGAAATAGATCGAATCTTAGTTTTGAAATCTTAGTCTTGAAAGGGTAAAAATGACATTATATAGAACAACATAGAGCTCGAAATAGAACATATTTTACTAATAAAAAATCCTATTGTGGGTGAAAATGACAATTAAGAAATAGGATTTTTAGGATAAGAAATAAACTAAACAAACAAACCATGGATAAATCTAAGCGGCCTTTTCTGAAATCCAAGCGATCTTTTCGTAGGCGTTTGCCCCCGATTCAATCGGGGGATCGAATTGATTATAGAAACATGAATTTAATTAGTCGATTTATTAGTGAACAAGGAAAGATATTATCTAGACGATTGAATAGATTGACCTTGAAACAACAACGATTAATTACTATTGCTATAAAGCAAGCTCGTATTTTATCTTTGTTACCTTTTCTCAACAATGAGAAACAATTTGAAAGAACCGAGTCGACCGCTAGAACTACTGGTCTTAGAACCAGAAAAAAATAGGTTTATTCTTTGTTCACTTGAATCAGAATTCCAATCCGAACTCAAACATGGATTGGTTTTTTTGTTCGACACAAATTTGAGAAGCCAGATTTATTATCATGTCTGTCATAAGAAAAAAAAAAACGAAAAAAAAAAAGAGTTTTTTTTATTGAACGTGTTCATTCATTTTCACTACTTTAGCCTATTTTCTCATAGTCATTTCGACTCCACCTTCCCGGAGTTCATTCTCCGGGGAACTCCATTTAACTTATTCTGGTGTATTCGTTCCAATCTACTTCTTTTCTGATTTCATTGGAAATCATATAAAGACACTTTCTATTTGATATAGCTATTTGGGCTAGTATTTTACGATTAAGAAGCAACTGTCTTTTGTATAGATCATGTACTAATTTACTATAACTAGAGGATATTCCTCGTTCTCGAATTAATGCGTTTATTCGAGTGATCCACAAACGACGAAAATTTCTTTTTTGCTTATTCTTGTCCCGATGAGCCGAAACCAAAGCTCGTATTTTCTGTTGAGTAATAGTTCGAGTCAGTCTTGAATGAGCCCCTCGAAAGCTTGAGGCAAAGAAACGAATTTTTGTTCTGCGTCTCCGAGCTATATATCCGCGTTTAATTCTGGTCATTACATAAATAAAACTTTGACAAATAACTAATTGATTTCTTTTCTTTCAGTTATTCTTTTCCACGCCCTGGTCTATTAATAACCAAACGGATTTTTCCAATGTATAAAATCAAAATCCCAATGGCTTTGGCTACTATAACCTTCCAGACCACGATTTTTTAGGTATTTTACTGCGAAATACGAAAGAAATAAGGAACTATCCTTTGATAGGTGTTCAAAATAGAGTCAATAAAAAAGAACTAGAAATAGTGGGTTCCATCGTTTCTATGGTTACTTCTTAAACGGTGAGGTCTTCTCTATACATCGGAGCCTTTACTTCATTTAATCAATTAATCAATGTTATTGCGAACTTGTATAGTTCATACCACACTCTTCGGCTCTACCCACGAATTATCCAGTAACAGGCCTTTCACAATCAGACCGACCTATACAGTAACGATATTTAATTAGGAAAGTTAGCTGGGGTAGCTGACCTTCGTAGTCCGTTCTTGACCGAGTGCAAACCTCAGTTTTATGTTTTTTTTTTGTTTTTGAATTTCAATAAGATTTCCTCCGCTTAATGGATAAGCGTTTGCTATCAATGGAGAATTTCTTCTTATCTGAAATTCCGGTGATTGGATTTGCACCAACGGAAACCATAAACTTTAGACACAATAGAGGAATCGATTTGCTTATTTTTCGATAGTGAATAGAGTTCTTTCCTCTATTCTATCCTATTTACTGGTATTGATCATTCATCCCAACATACCGAAAATCGGTTTTCTTTCTTTTTTTTTCGTCAGCTCATAATCGAAACGAGTCGCACATACACCCTAGTACATGTTCCTCGACGCTGAGGACAGCCCCGAAGAGCGGGGGATTTCGGGACATTTCGAATCGGCTGTCTTGTATTTCTAATAAGTTGTTTAATAGTAGGCATGTTGAATCATATACATAATGGGCAGGTTTAGATTAATCCTAACCGGGTGATTCTAAATTATTTGTATTTAAAAAAATATTAATAAAATAGTAAACCCGGAGATAAAATATCAAATCCCGGATTTTCACAAAATCCCTTTTTTTGTCATTGAACTGCTACAAAATCAATAATTCCATAAGCTTGGGCTTCTGTTGCTGACATAAAAACGTCTCTTTCCATGTCTTCAGATACAACCCATAATGGTTTGCCCGTCCTTTGTACATAAACCCTTGTGATGGTTTCGCGTAGTTTCAGCAGTTCTTCCGCTTCCAAGATAAATTCCCCCGTTTGCGCCTCATAAAAAGAACTAGCGGGTTGATGGATCATTACCCTGATGATAGAAGGGTTCTCTATCTGGTGTGATGAAACGAAGAGGAAATAAGGATAAAGAATAATAGGAAAAAAAGATCGAATTGAGCAACCGTACGGGCATCATCTTTTGTGCATTGCATACGGCTCTACAATCAAATTGACCCTTCAAATTCAAGAAATAGAAAAAAATCTATCAGCTCCAAGCCCTAGATGGGTAAATGATCAAAACGCCACCCTTCCTTTCGTAGGGGTTCAAAAATACTATGATGGCTCCGTTGCTTTCTATTTCAAAATAGATTTTTTTGTCTTTGATTGAGCAATCCCAAAGTTTCTTTTTAATCCAACCAAAAAAGGAAAAATCTTGTTTTTTTTTTCGCACTCTTTTTTATAGAACATAAATATTGTTAAGAGCCCTTCGGTGTGAAAACAAAAAGGTTTGTAACGCTGAATTGGCTTCCCAATAAATAAGAGAAAATGGGAAATACCTTTTATTTCATACTAATCTCTCGATACATAATTGAATCTTTTGAAAAAAAAAACAATACAAAAATTTTCCATATCGAATTCGAAGTGCCATGCTATTATTACTTAATATTCATATGGCGAAGGCATAGTTTTCTTTTTTCTCTCAAATCAAAAACCTCATTGGCGCCAAGCGTGAGGGAATGCGAAACGTTTGGTAATTGCTCCCCCAACCAGGAGCAAAGATCCCATTGACGCGGCTAGTCCCATGCATATTGTATGGACCTCTGGGCGCACAAACTGCATAGTATCATAAATAGCTAATCCATCTATTACCCACCCGCCAGGGGAGTTTATAAACAAATAGAAATCTTTGGCAGCATTCTCAAGACTGAAATATACCATAAGACCAATAAGTTGATTCGAGATCTCGCTATCAACTTCTTGGCCTAAAAAAAGGAATCTTTCTTGATAAAGTCGGTTGAGTGGGGTAAAATTGCATCCCCTAGGAACCGTACATGCACCTTTTGATGCATACGGTTCAAAAAAAAAGAATCAATGTATAAATTCTAGTCCTCTTTCCTTTTTCCTATTCTTTTTAATAGCAGGTTTTTTCGAACTTCTACCGAAAGGGCTTTTTTTCAATAACGACGAGTTTTGACTTAGTTTCTTTCTTAGAATAGAAAAAAGTTAATAAACTTATTGAATTAACTTCTCATTGATGTATTGTTTCATCGAGATTCAATCCAAATCACGATGGTGTTTTCATGTTCCTGAATGGGCCTATTTCATTTTTTTAGGTTTATGCTCTACTCCGGGTAAAGATCCGGCCGATTTCGATTTGCACATATAGGACAAATCTTCTCATCACCATTTCTTTTTGTTATGACTTTAGAAATAACAAACAGGAATCATTTATGATACACTAATTATAGATATGCTCCTAATTGGGTTTTTTCTAAACGGAGCCTGGATACTTCATTTTTTAGTCCAACAAGAGCCAACCATAAATCATTCTAATTGATAATAAAACTATGAATTCCTCCAAACAATGCATCGAATTGCACTTCACACTCCAATTTTTGGATGATTCAATTTCTCTTTTTTGGCGAAATAGAGGCGGGGACGAGAACGGGGAAATACCATATGACCCAATCTATTTGACAAGTCCCACTATACGTCAACCCAAGATGCATCGTCATCTCCAGGAATTCGGAAGGGTACTTTTGGAACACCAATAGGCATGAATTGAAAGAAAAAAGAACTAAATTTCACTTTGATGCGGAAACGTAATAATATGGTTTTATTGTCTCTATTTTCGAATATTGGCTTTATCATATTTTTTATCCAAAGATTCAAAAATTCAGAAAGAAAGACAAAATCAATAAAGGAAAATTTTTACAAATAGGTTTTCCTAATGAGAAATTAAGGATAGACATATTTACTCATAGAAACTGGCATCAATCTCCCATTGCGTATTGGTACTTATCGAGTATAGAATAAATCTGCTTATCGTTGTTTCTACGAACAGAATTCTTCCATTATTAGGAACAGAAGTTAATAAATATTAACTTAACCCTTGTTAGTAAATAATCCACTGAAGAAGTGCAGTCTATAGGATAATCATAGTATTACAGTCTTTGCAATGCAATAAAGTTACGTAGTGTCTATTTTTCTTTGATAAGGGGGTATTTTCCATGGGTTTGCCTTGGTATCGTGTTCATACCGTTGTATTGAATGATCCCGGCCGGTTGCTTTCCGTTCATATAATGCATACAGCTCTGGTTGCTGGTTGGGCGGGTTCGATGGCTCTGTATGAATTAGCCGTTTTTGATCCTTCTGACCCTGTTCTTGATCCAATGTGGAGACAGGGTATGTTCGTTATACCCTTCATGACTCGTTTAGGAATAACCAATTCGTGGGGAGGTTGGAGTATCACAGGAGGGACTGTAACAAATCCGGGGATTTGGAGTTACGAGGGTGTAGCTGGGGCACATATTGTGTTTTCTGGCTTATGCTTTTTGGCAGCTATCTGGCATTGGGTCTATTGGGATCTAGAAATTTTTTGCGATGAACGTACAGGAAAACCTTCTTTGGATTTACCTAAGATCTTTGGAATTCATTTATTTCTCTCCGGGGTGGCTTGTTTTGGTTTTGGTGCATTTCATGTAACAGGCCTGTACGGTCCTGGAATCTGGGTGTCCGATCCTTATGGATTAACGGGAAAAGTACAACCTGTAAATCCGTTGTGGGGCGTGGAAGGTTTTGATCCTTTTGTTCCGGGAGGAATAGCTTCTCATCATATTGCAGCAGGTACATTGGGCATATTAGCGGGTCTATTCCATCTTAGCGTTCGACCGCCACAACGTCTATACAAAGGATTGCGCATGGGAAATATCGAAACCGTACTCTCCAGTAGTATCGCGGCTGTCTTTTTTGCAGCTTTTGTTGTTGCTGGAACTATGTGGTATGGTTCAGCAACTACCCCATTGAATTATTTGGTCCTACTCGTTATCAATGGGATCAGGGTTACTTCCAGCAAGAGATCTATCGAAGAGTTAGCGTCGGGCTAGCAGAAAATCAAAGTTTATCAGAAGCCTGGTCGAAAATTCCTGAAAAATTAGCTTTTTACGATTATATTGGCAATAATCCGGCAAAAGGAGGATTATTCAGGGCGGGTTCGATGGATAACGGGGATGGAATAGCGGTTGGATGGTTAGGGCACCCTATTTTAGGGATAAAGAAGGGCGTGAGCTTTTTGTACGTCGTATGCCTACTTTTTTCGAAACATTTCCAGTCGTTTTAGTAGATGGCGACGGAATTGTTAGAGCCGATGTCCCCTTTCGAAGAGCAGAATCGAAGTATAGTGTTGAACAGGTGGGTGTAACCGTTGAGTTCTATGGTGGCGAACTCAATGGAGTCACTTATAGTGATCCTGCTACCGTCAAGAAATATGCTAGACGTGCTCAATTGGGTGAAATTTTTGAATTAGATCGGGCGACTTTGAAATCCGATGGTGTTTTTCGTAGCAGTCCAAGGGGTTGGTTTACTTTTGGACATGCTTCGTTTGCTTTGCTTTTTTTCTTCGGACACATTTGGCATGGTGCTAGAACTTTGTTCAGAGATGTTTTTGCTGGTATTGACCCAGATTTGGATGCTCAAGTAGAGTTTGGAGCATTTCAAAAAATTGGGGATCCAACTACAAGAAGACAGGCAGTTTGATACAAGACCGCTTTGGTATCTTTCGCCTCTATTTTTTTGGTTTTGCAAGGAATTTTCGATAGAGTATCGGAGTGAATTTGAATCGCTGCTTTTGAACTCTTGCTCTTTCGAGATGATTACCAAAAAGAATAAAAAAAAAAAGAAAAAACAAACAGGTAGGGAAGCTATAATTGTAAATCACAATCGAATCTATGGAAGCTTTGGTTTATACATTCCTTTTAGTCTCGACTCTAGGAATAATTTTTTTTGCTATCTTTTTTCGAGAACCACCTAAAGTTCCAACTAAAAAGCTGAAATGATTTTTCATTATCTCAATTGAAGTAATGAGCCCCCCGGGGGGGGCTCATTACTTCAACTAGTCCCCATGTTCCTCGAATGGATCTCTTAGTTGTTGAGAAGGTTGCCCAAAAGCGGTATATAAGGCATACCCGGTAAAACTGACAAGTAAACCAGATATAAAGATGGCGACTAGGGTTGCTGTTTCCACTATGATTCTATCATTTCAAGATCCGTTAGGATTTCTCATAAGATTGTTTATTTACAACGGAATGGTATACAAAGTCAACAGATCTCAATGAATACAATAGAATTTATGGCTACACAAACTGTTGAGAACAGTTCTAGATCGGGCCCAAGACGAACTACTGTAGGGAGTTTATTAAAACCATTGAATTCGGAATATGGTAAAGTAGCTCCAGGTTGGGGAACGACCCCTTTGATGGGAGTCGCAATGGCTCTATTTGCGGTATTTCTATCTATTATTTTGGAGATTTATAATTCGTCTGTTTTATTGGATGGAATTTCAATGAATTAAATCTCTAAGAACCACAAAGTTTTCATTTTGGAACCAAAAAACAATCAGTTAGAACTTGGATTTATGGCCTATTCTATTTTGGTAGTTCGATCGTGGAATTTCTTTCTTTCTGTATTTCCGGAATATGAGTGTGTGACTTGTTCTAATTGATTCTATTGATAGTACAGAGACTAGGTCTGTCACCTTGATAGAGATGGTTCTACTTCGTCGGATATTTCTTCAAGTATCTGGAACACAAACTATAATGAACTAGATTAAGAAATATTTGAACTATGATTCATACTTAATATTCGACCTCGTGTCCGGACACCAAAAAAATTTCAAACTGTTTGAAAAAAAGAAAAATCTTTCTTTTTTTAGTCTAATTCATGAAATATGTGATAGTCCAATGGCTCTTACTCAAGGAATCCTTGGCTTAGCTTATGATTTTTTATTGAATCATCGTGGTTCTAGTATGAATCTGAGGTTTTAATCAATCCATAGGGTCTTAACAAGAGAATTCCTATCAATTCAATAATAAAGAAAGGAAAAAAGACACAGTAGAAACAAAAAAATGAAAGAAAAAGAAATAGGCAAAGAGAGGATTCAAGAGGCCTGTAAGGATTAAACAAATAAAATGGAGCCAACTTGATATTTTAGTATTATCACCGTAAAGAAGAGCTTTTGGATTTCTTTCGTGCATTTAGAAAAGATTGAATCGTAGATTAAGAAATTTCAAACTTTCTATTGCATAACTTTTTCTATTGCATAACTTTCTAGTCCATATCTGACTCTTTTTTTTTCTTTTGAATTTGGGTGTTTTTGTTTGAGCTGTACGAGATGAAAGTCTCATATACGGTTCTAAGAGGGGGATTTTGACCTATCTCAATAAAGTCTATGATTGGTTCGAAGAACGCCTCGAGATTCAGTCAATTGCGGATGATATAACTAGTAAATATGTTCCTCCCCATGTCAATATATTTATTGTTTAGGGGGAATTACGCTTACTTGTTTTTTAGTACAAGTAGCTACGGGGTTTGCTATGACTTTTTACTATCGTCCGACTGTTACTGAAGCTTTTGCCTCTGTTCAATACATAATGACGGAAGCTAACTTTGGTTGGTTAATCCGATCAGTTCATCGATGGTCGGCAAGTATGATGGTCCTGATGATGATTCTACATGTTTTTCGTGTATATCTCACCGGTGGATTTAAAAAACCCCGCGAATTAACTTGGGTTACGGGTGTGGTTCTGGCAGTATTGACCGCATCTTTTGGCGTAACTGGTTATTCCTTGCCTCGGGACCAAATTGGTTATTGGGCAGTGAAAATTGTAACAGGTGTACCTGAGGCTATTCCTGGAATAGGATCACCTTTGGTAGAATTATTGCGCGGAAGTGCTAGTGTGGGACAATCCACCTTGACTCGTTTTTATAGTTTACACACTTTTGTATTGCCGCTTCTTACTGCTGTATTTATGTTAATGCACTTTCTAATGATACGTAAGCAAGGTATTTCTGGTCCTTTATAGAGAAGATATCTAATAGATATTTGGAATCAATCATTTATCACTTAGAGGAGAAATAATAGGATTTTATTGCTACAAGTATGGATTATTGAAAAGAATAAGACATGGATTTGGATGTTTCCCTTCAACGAATCAAAATACTATTGCGCAGTTGAAGAGAATTCTCCGAAGAGAAAATGGATTATGGGAGTGTGTGACTTGAACTATTGATTGATCTGTGTAGATAGATGTCTGCCGCATTGCAATTCACATCAAAATGTGTCTTTGTTCCAACCACCATGTAACCCTTAATACAGAAGATAGGCTGATTCGCTTAAAGAGAATCTTTTCTATGATCAGGTCCGAATCGTGTTGTACATGAGCAGGCTCCGTAAAATCTAGTATAGTTAAGTCAACTAGATAAAGATTCTGCTTTATCTAGTTCACTTACTGAATTTCCTACTTAAATACTTAAAATGCAATAGTGTGAAGATGCATTCATTTCCTCTGCATTGATATCATCGATAATACTATCGGAGTGAAAGAAGAGATCTAAAGAAAAATATAGGCTAGACTAAATTAGTAACAAGTAAACCTTTTCTATGTGTATCTCCAGCTATTTTTGAGATAACATAGTAATCGTAAAGTTTGAGACGACCCAGAAAGCACTTGATCATATCATGATCAACTTTGTAAGCCTACTTGGGTATTGAGTATTTACTTAGCTTAGAACCGAATTCTTTGTAATAGATAGTTTCCATTTGGAAAAAAGAGTCCAATTTTTCTTACATTGAATCATTCACATATGTGTAGATATATGCAACACATAGATTTTTTATGAATTCATTTGGTTCTGTTGAGTCTTGCTTGAGCCGGATGATAAAAAATTATCATGTCCGGTTCCTTCGGGGGATGCATCTCTAAGAATTCACCTATCCCAATAACAAAAAAACCTGATTTGAATGATCCTGTATTAAGAGCTAAATTGGCTAAAGGTATGGGTCATAATTATTATGGAGAACCTGCATGGCCCAATGATCTTTATATATTTTTCCGGTAGTAATTCTAGGTACTATTGCATGTAACGTAGGTTTAGCGGTTCTAGAACCATCAATGATTGGTGAACCGGCAGATCCATTTGCAACTCCTTTGGAAATATTACCGGAATGGTATTTCTTTCCCGTATTTCAAATACTTCGTTACGGTGCCCAATAAATTATTGGGTGTTCTTTTAATGGTTTCAGTGCCTGCGGGATTATTAACGGTACCTTTTTTAGAGAATGTTAATAAGTTCCAAAATCCATTTCGTCGTCCAGTAGCGACAACCATCTTTTTGATTGGTACCGCAGTCGCTCTTTGGTTGGGTATTGGTGCAACATTACCCATTGATAAATCTCTAACTTTAGGTCTTTTTTAATTTGATTCAATTGTGAAATAACATGACGTGTGTATCTAGGGAATAATCGCTTCAAAGTGAATTATCCCTAGATACATCTATTCAATAAAATTCTGAATCTCTTTCGAATAGATGAATTGTACTACAGATTCAAAACCTATTTGAATCTTAATTCAAAATAGACGAAAAAGATTCAATAGATTTCAAACCTCTTTTTTGGTAAATCAATTGCGAAATGTTTTTCTACAATGCCTAATATCTTTTTTACATCGTCTAGGCAAAAATGTTCAATTTTCCTAAGCTCTTCTTGACTCTTATTCAAAAGGTCCGATAATGTATATATATGGACCTTTTCAGGCAATTATAGACTCTGGGAGAAAATTCGGATTGATCAATAAAAATCGATTTTACTGCTATTTTTTTTTGTTTTTTCTGAGTTTATTCAATTTATCGTGAAAAGAAAAAGGGGATAAGGAACCATGTCTTGATTGTTCTCTAAAGGTACGTTTTCTTCTTCCTTTTTAAAAAAGGAACTAAATAAATCAATTAAATTCGAGAGGCTTCATGAAGTGCTTCTTTCGGGGTTAAACTCCCATTTGTCCATATTTCGAGAAAGAGTATTTCTTGTTTTTGATTCCCATTCCCATACGAATGAATACTATGATTCACATTTCGAACAGGCATGAATACAGCATCTATAGGATAACTTCCATCTTTCAAGTTATGCGGCATTTTTCGAAGATAGCCGCGATTTCTCTGGATTTTTAATCCAATACACAAACTAATGGTTCTGTCAAGCTAGCTATATGTTGTGTATTGATTAAAAATCCAGAGAAATCGCGGATCTCGAAAAATTGCCGCATAACTTGAAGATGGAAGTATCCTATAGCTGCGTATTCATGCCTGTCGAAATGTGATATCATAGTATTCATTCGTATGGGAATGGGAATCAAAACAAGAAATACTCTTTCTCGAAAATATGGACAAATGGGAGTTTAACCCCGAAAGAAGCACTTCTGAAGCCTCTCGGAATTAATTGATTATTAGTTCCTTTTTAAAAGGAAGAAGAAAACGTACCTTTAGAGAACAATCAAGACATGGTTCCTTATCCCCTTGTTATTTTCACGATAAATTGAATAAACTCAGAAAAAACAAAAAAAAAATTAGCAGTAAAAATCGATTTTATTGATCAATCCGAATTTTCTCCCAGAGTCTATAATGCCTGAAAAGGTCCCAATATATACATTATCGGACTTTTGAATAAGAGTCAAGAAGAGCTTAGGAAAATTGAACATTTTGCCTAGACGATGTAAAAAAGATATTAGGCATTGTAGAAACATTTCGCAATTGATTTACCAAAAAAGAGGTTTGAAATCTATTGAATCTTTTCGTCTATTTTGAATTAGATTCAAATAGGTTTTGAATCTGTAGTACAATTCATCTATTCGAAAGAGATTCAGAATTTTATTGAATAGATGTATCTAGGGATAATTCACTTGGAAGCGATTATTCCCTAGATACACACGTCATGTTATTTCACAATTGAATCAAATTAAAAAAGACCTAAAGTTAGAGATTTATCAATGGGTAATGTTGCACCAATACCCAACCAAAGAGCGACTGCGGTACCAATCAAAAAGATGGTTGTCGCTACTGGACGACGAAATGGATTTTGGAACTTATTAACATTCTCTAAAAAAGGTACCGTAATAATCCCGCAGGCACTGAAACCATTAAAGAACACCCAATAATTTATTGGGCACCGTACGAAGTATTTGAAATACGGGAAAGAAATACCATTCCGGTAATATTTCCAAAGGAGTTGCAAATGGATCTGCCGGTTCACCAATCATTGATGGTTCTAGAACCGCTAAACCTACGTTACATGCAATAGTACCTAGAATTACTACCGGAAAAATATATAAAAGATCATTGGGCCATGCAGGTTCTCCATAATAATTATGACCCATACCTTTAGCCATTTAGCTCTTAATACAGGATCATTCAAATCAGGTTTTTTTGTTATTGGGATAGGTGAATTCTTAGAGATGCATCCCCGAAGGAACCGGACATGATAATTTTTTATCATCCGGCTCAAGCAAGACTCAACAGAACCAAATGAATTCATAAAAAATCTATGTGTTGCATATATCTACACATATGTGAATGATTCAATGTAAGAAAAATTGGACTCTTTTTTCCAAATGGAAACTATCTATTACAAAGAATTCGGTTCTAAGCTAAGTAAATACTCAATACCCAAGTAGGCTTACAAAGTTGATCATGATATGATCAAGTGCTTTCTGGGTCGTCTCAAACTTTACGATTACTATGTTATCTCAAAAATAGCTGGAGATACACATAGAAAAGGTTTACTTGTTACTAATTTAGTCTAGCCTATATTTTTCTTTAGATCTCTTCTTTCACTCCGATAGTATTATCGATGATATCAATGCAGAGGAAATGAATGCATCTTCACACTATTGCATTTTAAGTATTTAAGTAGGAAATTCAGTAAGTGAACTAGATAAAGCAGAATCTTTATCTAGTTGACTTAACTATACTAGATTTTACGGAGCCTGCTCATGTACAACACGATTCGGACCTGATCATAGAAAAGATTCTCTTTAAGCGAATCAGCCTATCTTCTGTATTAAGGGTTACATGGTGGTTGGAACAAAGACACATTTTGATGTGAATTGCAATGCGGCAGACATCTATCTACACAGATCAATCAATAGTTCAAGTCACACACTCCCATAATCCATTTTCTCTTCGGAGAATTCTCTTCAACTGCGCAATAGTATTTTGATTCGTTGAAGGGAAACATCCAAATCCATGTCTTATTCTTTTCAATAATCCATACTTGTAGCAATAAAATCCTATTATTTCTCCTCTAAGTGATAAATGATTGATTCCAAATATCTATTAGATATCTTCTCTATAAAGGACCAGAAATACCTTGCTTACGTATCATTAGAAAGTGCATTAACATAAATACAGCAGTAAGAAGCGGCAATACAAAAGTGTGTAAACTATAAAAACGAGTCAAGGTGGATTGTCCCACACTAGCACTTCCGCGCAATAATTCTACCAAAGGTGATCCTATTCCAGGAATAGCCTCAGGTACACCTGTTACAATTTTCACTGCCCAATAACCAATTTGGTCCCGAGGCAAGGAATAACCAGTTACGCCAAAAGATGCGGTCAATACTGCCAGAACCACACCCGTAACCCAAGTTAATTCGCGGGGTTTTTTAAATCCACCGGTGAGATATACACGAAAAACATGTAGAATCATCATCAGGACCATCATACTTGCCGACCATCGATGAACTGATCGGATTAACCAACCAAAGTTAGCTTCCGTCATTATGTATTGAACAGAGGCAAAAGCTTCAGTAACAGTCGGACGATAGTAAAAAGTCATAGCAAACCCCGTAGCTACTTGTACTAAAAAACAAGTAAGCGTAATTCCCCCTAAACAATAAAATATATTGACATGGGGAGGAACATTTACTAGTTATATCATCCGCAATTGACTGAATCTCGAGGCGTTCTTCGAACCAATCATAGACTTTATTGAGATAGGTCAAAATCCCCCTCTTAGAACCGTATATGAGACTTTCATCTCGTACAGCTCAAACAAAAACACCCAAATTCAAAAGAAAAAAAAGAGTCAGATATGGACTAGAAAGTTATGCAATAGAAAAAGTTATGCAATAGAAAGTTTGAAATTTCTTAATCTACGATTCAATCTTTTCTAAATGCACGAAAGAAATCCAAAAGCTCTTCTTTACGGTGATAATACTAAAATATCAAGTTGGCTCCATTTTATTTGTTTAATCCTTACAGGCCTCTTGAATCCTCTCTTTGCCTATTTCTTTTTCTTTCATTTTTTTGTTTCTACTGTGTCTTTTTTCCTTTCTTTATTATTGAATTGATAGGAATTCTCTTGTTAAGACCCTATGGATTGATTAAAACCTCAGATTCATACTAGAACCACGATGATTCAATAAAAAATCATAAGCTAAGCCAAGGATTCCTTGAGTAAGAGCCATTGGACTATCACATATTTCATGAATTAGACTAAAAAAAGAAAGATTTTTCTTTTTTTCAAACAGTTTGAAATTTTTTTGGTGTCCGGACACGAGGTCGAATATTAAGTATGAATCATAGTTCAAATATTTCTTAATCTAGTTCATTATAGTTTGTGTTCCAGATACTTGAAGAAATATCCGACGAAGTAGAACCATCTCTATCAAGGTGACAGACCTAGTCTCTGTACTATCAATAGAATCAATTAGAACAAGTCACACACTCATATTCCGGAAATACAGAAAGAAAGAAATTCCACGATCGAACTACCAAAATAGAATAGGCCATAAATCCAAGTTCTAACTGATTGTTTTTTGGTTCCAAAATGAAAACTTTGTGGTTCTTAGAGATTTAATTCATTGAAATTCCATCCAATAAAACAGACGAATTATAAATCTCCAAAATAATAGATAGAAATACCGCAAATAGAGCCATTGCGACTCCCATCAAAGGGTCGTTCCCCAACCTGGAGCTACTTTACCATATTCCGAATTCAATGGTTTTAATAAACTCCCTACAGTAGTTCGTCTTGGGCCCGATCTAGAACTGTTCTCAACAGTTTGTGTAGCCATAAATTCTATTGTATTCATTGAGATCTGTTGACTTTGTATACCATTCCGTTGTAAATAAACAATCTTATGAGAAATCCTAACGGATCTTGAAATGATAGAATCATAGTGGAAACAGCAACCCTAGTCGCCATCTTTATATCTGGTTTACTTGTCAGTTTTACCGGGTATGCCTTATATACCGCTTTTGGGCAACCTTCTCAACAACTAAGAGATCCATTCGAGGAACATGGGGACTAGTTGAAGTAATGAGCCCCCCCCGGGGGGGCTCATTACTTCAATTGAGATAATGAAAAATCATTTCAGCTTTTTAGTTGGAACTTTAGGTGGTTCTCGAAAAAAGATAGCAAAAAAAATTATTCCTAGAGTCGAGACTAAAAGGAATGTATAAACCAAAGCTTCCATAGATTCGATTGTGATTTACAATTATAGCTTCCCTACCTGTTTGTTTTTTCTTTTTTTTTATTCTTTTTGGTAATCATCTCGAAAGAGCAAGAGTTCAAAAGCAGCGATTCAAATTCACTCCGATACTCTATCGAAAATTCCTTGCAAAACCAAAAAAATAGAGGCGAAAGATACCAAAGCGGTCTTGTATCAAACTGCCTGTCTTCTTGTAGTTGGATCCCCAATTTTTTGAAATGCTCCAAACTCTACTTGAGCATCCAAATCTGGGTCAATACCAGCAAAAACATCTCTGAACAAAGTTCTAGCACCATGCCAAATGTGTCCGAAGAAAAAAAGCAAAGCAAACGAAGCATGTCCAAAAGTAAACCAACCCCTTGGACTGCTACGAAAAACACCATCGGATTTCAAAGTCGCCCGATCTAATTCAAAAATTTCACCCAATTGAGCACGTCTAGCATATTTCTTGACGGTAGCAGGATCACTATAAGTGACTCCATTGAGTTCGCCACCATAGAACTCAACGGTTACACCCACCTGTTCAACACTATACTTCGATTCTGCTCTTCGAAAGGGGACATCGGCTCTAACAATTCCGTCGCCATCTACTAAAACGACTGGAAATGTTTCGAAAAAAGTAGGCATACGACGTACAAAAAGCTCACGCCCTTCTTTATCCCTAAAAATAGGGTGCCCTAACCATCCAACCGCTATTCCATCCCCGTTATCCATCGAACCCGCCCTGAATAATCCTCCTTTTGCCGGATTATTGCCAATATAATCGTAAAAAGCTAATTTTTCAGGAATTTTCGACCAGGCTTCTGATAAACTTTGATTTTCTGCTAGCCCGACGCTAACTCTTCGATAGATCTCTTGCTGGAAGTAACCCTGATCCCATTGATAACGAGTAGGACCAAATAATTCAATGGGGGTAGTTGCTGAACCATACCACATAGTTCCAGCAACAACAAAAGCTGCAAAAAAGACAGCCGCGATACTACTGGAGAGTACGGTTTCGATATTTCCCATGCGCAATCCTTTGTATAGACGTTGTGGCGGTCGAACGCTAAGATGGAATAGACCCGCTAATATGCCCAATGTACCTGCTGCAATATGATGAGAAGCTATTCCTCCCGGAACAAAAGGATCAAAACCTTCCACGCCCCACAACGGATTTACAGGTTGTACTTTTCCCGTTAATCCATAAGGATCGGACACCCAGATTCCAGGACCGTACAGGCCTGTTACATGAAATGCACCAAAACCAAAACAAGCCACCCCGGAGAGAAATAAATGAATTCCAAAGATCTTAGGTAAATCCAAAGAAGGTTTTCCTGTACGTTCATCGCAAAAAATTTCTAGATCCCAATAGACCCAATGCCAGATAGCTGCCAAAAAGCATAAGCCAGAAAACACAATATGTGCCCCAGCTACACCCTCGTAACTCCAAATCCCCGGATTTGTTACAGTCCCTCCTGTGATACTCCAACCTCCCACGAATTGGTTATTCCTAAACGAGTCATGAAGGGTATAACGAACATACCCTGTCTCCACATTGGATCAAGAACAGGGTCAGAAGGATCAAAAACGGCTAATTCATACAGAGCCATCGAACCCGCCCAACCAGCAACCAGAGCTGTATGCATTATATGAACGGAAAGCAACCGGCCGGGATCATTCAATACAACGGTATGAACACGATACCAAGGCAAACCCATGGAAAATACCCCCTTATCAAAGAAAAATAGACACTACGTAACTTTATTGCATTGCAAAGACTGTAATACTATGATTATCCTATAGACTGCACTTCTTCAGTGGATTATTTACTAACAAGGGTTAAGTTAATATTTATTAACTTCTGTTCCTAATAATGGAAGAATTCTGTTCGTAGAAACAACGATAAGCAGATTTATTCTATACTCGATAAGTACCAATACGCAATGGGAGATTGATGCCAGTTTCTATGAGTAAATATGTCTATCCTTAATTTCTCATTAGGAAAACCTATTTGTAAAAATTTTCCTTTATTGATTTTGTCTTTCTTTCTGAATTTTTGAATCTTTGGATAAAAAAATATGATAAAGCCAATATTCGAAAATAGAGACAATAAAACCATATTATTACGTTTCCGCATCAAAGTGAAATTTAGTTCTTTTTTCTTTCAATTCATGCCTATTGGTGTTCCAAAAGTACCCTTCCGAATTCCTGGAGATGACGATGCATCTTGGGTTGACGTATAGTGGGACTTGTCAAATAGATTGGGTCATATGGTATTTCCCCGTTCTCGTCCCCGCCTCTATTTCGCCAAAAAAGAGAAATTGAATCATCCAAAAATTGGAGTGTGAAGTGCAATTCGATGCATTGTTTGGAGGAATTCATAGTTTTATTATCAATTAGAATGATTTATGGTTGGCTCTTGTTGGACTAAAAAATGAAGTATCCAGGCTCCGTTTAGAAAAAACCCAATTAGGAGCATATCTATAATTAGTGTATCATAAATGATTCCTGTTTGTTATTTCTAAAGTCATAACAAAAAGAAATGGTGATGAGAAGATTTGTCCTATATGTGCAAATCGAAATCGGCCGGAT
Organism: Andrographis paniculata; assembly: GCF_009805555.1. Taxonomy (NCBI): domain Eukaryota; kingdom Viridiplantae; phylum Streptophyta; class Magnoliopsida; order Lamiales; family Acanthaceae; genus Andrographis; species Andrographis paniculata. The sequence goes on from NW_026137599.1 coordinate 135,739, forward strand.
CTTTACCCGGAGTAGAGCATAAACCTAAAAAAATGAAATAGGCCCATTCAGGAACATGAAAACACCATCGTGATTTGGATTGAATCTCGATGAAACAATACATCAATGAGAAGTTAATTCAATAAGTTTATTAACTTTTTTCTATTCTAAGAAAGAAACTAAGTCAAAACTCGTCGTTATTGAAAAAAAGCCCTTTCGGTAGAAGTTCGAAAAAAACCTGCTATTAAAAAGAATAGGAAAAAGGAAAGAGGACTAGAATTTATACATTGATTCTTTTTTTTGAACCGTATGCATCAAAAGGTGCATGTACGGTTCCTAGGGGATGCAATTTTACCCCACTCAACCGACTTTATCAAGAAAGATTCCTTTTTTTAGGCCAAGAAGTTGATAGCGAGATCTCGAATCAACTTATTGGTCTTATGGTATATTTCAGTCTTGAGAATGCTGCCAAAGATTTCTATTTGTTTATAAACTCCCCTGGCGGGTGGGTAATAGATGGATTAGCTATTTATGATACTATGCAGTTTGTGCGCCCAGAGGTCCATACAATATGCATGGGACTAGCCGCGTCAATGGGATCTTTGCTCCTGGTTGGGGGAGCAATTACCAAACGTTTCGCATTCCCTCACGCTTGGCGCCAATGAGGTTTTTGATTTGAGAGAAAAAAGAAAACTATGCCTTCGCCATATGAATATTAAGTAATAATAGCATGGCACTTCGAATTCGATATGGAAAATTTTTGTATTGTTTTTTTTTTCAAAAGATTCAATTATGTATCGAGAGATTAGTATGAAATAAAAGGTATTTCCCATTTTCTCTTATTTATTGGGAAGCCAATTCAGCGTTACAAACCTTTTTGTTTTCACACCGAAGGGCTCTTAACAATATTTATGTTCTATAAAAAAGAGTGCGAAAAAAAAAAACAAGATTTTTCCTTTTTTGGTTGGATTAAAAAGAAACTTTGGGATTGCTCAATCAAAGACAAAAAAATCTATTTTGAAATAGAAAGCAACGGAGCCATCATAGTATTTTTGAACCCCTACGAAAGGAAGGGTGGCGTTTTGATCATTTACCCATCTAGGGCTTGGAGCTGATAGATTTTTTTCTATTTCTTGAATTTGAAGGGTCAATTTGATTGTAGAGCCGTATGCAATGCACAAAAGATGATGCCCGTACGGTTGCTCAATTCGATCTTTTTTTCCTATTATTCTTTATCCTTATTTCCTCTTCGTTTCATCACACCAGATAGAGAACCCTTCTATCATCAGGGTAATGATCCATCAACCCGCTAGTTCTTTTTATGAGGCGCAAACGGGGGAATTTATCTTGGAAGCGGAAGAACTGCTGAAACTACGCGAAACCATCACAAGGGTTTATGTACAAAGGACGGGCAAACCATTATGGGTTGTATCTGAAGACATGGAAAGAGACGTTTTTATGTCAGCAACAGAAGCCCAAGCTTATGGAATTATTGATTTTGTAGCAGTTCAATGACAAAAAAAGGGATTTTGTGAAAATCCGGGATTTGATATTTTATCTCCGGGTTTACTATTTTATTAATATTTTTTTAATACAAATAATTTAGAATCACCCGGTTAGGATTAATCTAAACCTGCCCATTATGTATATGATTCAACATGCCTACTATTAAACAACTTATTAGAAATACAAGACAGCCGATTCGAAATGTCCCGAAATCCCCCGCTCTTCGGGGCTGTCCTCAGCGTCGAGGAACATGTACTAGGGTGTATGTGCGACTCGTTTCGATTATGAGCTGACGAAAAAAAAAAGAAAGAAAACCGATTTTCGGTATGTTGGGATGAATGATCAATACCAGTAAATAGGATAGAATAGAGGAAAGAACTCTATTCACTATCGAAAAATAAGCAAATCGATTCCTCTATTGTGTCTAAAGTTTATGGTTTCCGTTGGTGCAAATCCAATCACCGGAATTTCAGATAAGAAGAAATTCTCCATTGATAGCAAACGCTTATCCATTAAGCGGAGGAAATCTTATTGAAATTCAAAAACAAAAAAAAAAACATAAAACTGAGGTTTGCACTCGGTCAAGAACGGACTACGAAGGTCAGCTACCCCAGCTAACTTTCCTAATTAAATATCGTTACTGTATAGGTCGGTCTGATTGTGAAAGGCCTGTTACTGGATAATTCGTGGGTAGAGCCGAAGAGTGTGGTATGAACTATACAAGTTCGCAATAACATTGATTAATTGATTAAATGAAGTAAAGGCTCCGATGTATAGAGAAGACCTCACCGTTTAAGAAGTAACCATAGAAACGATGGAACCCACTATTTCTAGTTCTTTTTTATTGACTCTATTTTGAACACCTATCAAAGGATAGTTCCTTATTTCTTTCGTATTTCGCAGTAAAATACCTAAAAAATCGTGGTCTGGAAGGTTATAGTAGCCAAAGCCATTGGGATTTTGATTTTATACATTGGAAAAATCCGTTTGGTTATTAATAGACCAGGGCGTGGAAAAGAATAACTGAAAGAAAAGAAATCAATTAGTTATTTGTCAAAGTTTTATTTATGTAATGACCAGAATTAAACGCGGATATATAGCTCGGAGACGCAGAACAAAAATTCGTTTCTTTGCCTCAAGCTTTCGAGGGGCTCATTCAAGACTGACTCGAACTATTACTCAACAGAAAATACGAGCTTTGGTTTCGGCTCATCGGGACAAGAATAAGCAAAAAAGAAATTTTCGTCGTTTGTGGATCACTCGAATAAACGCATTAATTCGAGAACGAGGAATATCCTCTAGTTATAGTAAATTAGTACATGATCTATACAAAAGACAGTTGCTTCTTAATCGTAAAATACTAGCCCAAATAGCTATATCAAATAGAAAGTGTCTTTATATGATTTCCAATGAAATCAGAAAAGAAGTAGATTGGAACGAATACACCAGAATAAGTTAAATGGAGTTCCCCGGAGAATGAACTCCGGGAAGGTGGAGTCGAAATGACTATGAGAAAATAGGCTAAAGTAGTGAAAATGAATGAACACGTTCAATAAAAAAAACTCTTTTTTTTTTCGTTTTTTTTTTTCTTATGACAGACATGATAATAAAATCTGGCTTCTCAAATTTGTGTCGAACAAAAAACCAATCCATGTTTGAGTTCGGATTGGAATTCTGATTCAAGTGAACAAAGAATAAACCTATTTTTTTCTGGTTCTAAGACCAGTAGTTCTAGCGGTCGACTCGGTTCTTTCAAATTGTTTCTCATTGTTGAGAAAAGGTAACAAAGATAAAATACGAGCTTGCTTTATAGCAATAGTAATTAATCGTTGTTGTTTCAAGGTCAATCTATTCAATCGTCTAGATAATATCTTTCCTTGTTCACTAATAAATCGACTAATTAAATTCATGTTTCTATAATCAATTCGATCCCCCGATTGAATCGGGGGCAAACGCCTACGAAAAGATCGCTTGGATTTCAGAAAAGGCCGCTTAGATTTATCCATGGTTTGTTTGTTTAGTTTATTTCTTATCCTAAAAATCCTATTTCTTAATTGTCATTTTCACCCACAATAGGATTTTTTATTAGTAAAATATGTTCTATTTCGAGCTCTATGTTGTTCTATATAATGTCATTTTTACCCTTTCAAGACTAAGATTTCAAAACTAAGATTCGATCTATTTCTTTATTTCCCTATGAATCGTGTGTTTGTAACAATAGGGACAGAATTTTCTCAATTCTAATTGATTAGGCGTATTGTGTCGGTTCTTTTGAGTAATATATCTGGAAATGCCTGTTGATACCTTCTTAACACCGTTTCGGATACAACCGTTACATTCCAAAATCACCGTTCCTCGCGCATCTTTCTTCTTGGCCATGAATCTCCTTTGTATTTTTGATTTACTCAGCTCTTCTATATTTGATTCGAAATAAAGAAAAAGAAAGGAAGGAAAAAATAGAAGTTACTAATTTTCAATCAAACTTGAAAAGATAAAAATCAATAAAGTTCTAATAAATCAAAGCAAAGCCATAGTAAATAATAAGAATAAGTAAGACAATGATTTTGAAACTCCATTTCAACCCGAAGAACAATATTTCCCTTAAAGATCTTGTATTCTTGCTCTAGACCCGCATTCTATCCACACGTCTCTATTAGTATTAGTGTATTATTACTATTCATTTAATTCGAATTTGAACCCAAGTCTCGCAGACGTTGAATTCACTTTTATGCTTTCTCTTTCGTCCCTTAATTTTCAAAATTCGAAAAAAGGGAAAAAAGAGAAAAAGGGAGGATAAATTAGTCACAGATAGTTGATTGTATCTCTAATCTTGTTCATTCCTTCCGACGTCAATAACTAGAATGAAAAAAAGGGGAATGTCAGCGCATCCGGAAAAAAACGATTAATCTCTATCAATAGACCTGCTAAAGCCCCGAACCATAGCGTACTTAGTACTGGAGCCACGGAGAGATATGTTTTTAGATATCGCATTGAAAAACCTCCTTTTTTTTAAATACATAAAGATAATGCATATATGATCAGATGCATATGTGGTTAAGAGCCACTTAGAGTTGTACACAGAATCCCTAATTCAAATTGAAAAAGGATCCATAAGGTTTTCCCTTTCTTATTATTCTAAGTTAAATGAGACAAAAAAGACGAAATGGGCCGAACAATTGTGTTTCTCAATGGAGGAAATAGGCATGTAGAAAACAAGACAGGAATTCTCTACAATCATACTATAGAACGATTCAAGGGATGTGGCGCAGCTTGGTAGCGCGTTTGTTTTGGGTACAAAATGTCACGGGTTCAAATCCTGTCATCCCTACCTAATTACTGTCCCCTTTAACCAGTAACAAGGAATCAATTGAGATCGATTCCAATTGCACGGAATTATAGAACTATAGAATATATGCATACAAAATCAAATGGATTCGGGTTCGAAACAGAATCTTTTTTTCTTTACAGTTCTGATAAGAAAGCGCTCTTAGTTCAGTTCGGGTAGAACGTGGGTCTCCAAAACCCGATGTCGTAGGTTCAAATCCTACAGAGCGTGATTTTTTCTTCGTAAATAAAATTAGACTGAAGTGGATTCAATCACTTGTATAGCATTGACATTAAAGAAAGGAGGGGGTCAGTCAAAAGTCAAAAAAAGAAATCTTAATTAATCAAAGATCCAACTGATCACCGCGCCTGTATTGTAAATATGCAGTTACGAATAATCCAGCCAAAGTAATAGGAATTAGACCTAACACGATTCCAAATAAAAGAACTTCAATCATTTCAATTTATGAAAAGGAGAAAAAAAGAGGAAATATCTATAATTAAATATTAATCAGAATTGACATAAATCTCAACGACCAAGAATTGAAAATTGACTTGATGTAGAATATACGGAATCTCACAGAAAGATTTCCTTTCTGAATTCTTTCTTTCAAAGAGAAATTTTAAATAAGTCGTATCTTGCTCAGACCAATAAATAGAACTGAAGTTATAGTTAAAGCTACTAGTAGAAAACCGAAATAACTGGTTATAGTAAGCATGAGGGGGGGCTAACTGAAATGTGGTATTTCTATACATAGATTTCTAAAGCATTTACCTGAGTTTCTTTTTTTTGACATAGGAGGATATACAAAAATATAAATTGAACAACTAATTTCAATTGAAATTTTGTGATTTATCTATCATTCTAGATGGCACGAACAAAGAGAAAGTGACAGGCATATAAAACGAAACTGATTCATCATTTCTATGATCTAGCCATCTAGTAATTCCTATCAACCGAGTCGTTGAACATAAACCAATAATACGAACTGAATCGTGTAACTTCATTCAAAAATGAAACTCTTTTTGAATTATTATGGAATACTATTTTCCATTTTTTATTTTCATATTTTTAAAAAGTCTCATTCTTGCAGCTAAATCAAGATTTGGATTGAGATCCAATTCATTACAAGTATTGATTCCGATTTTTTGATTCTTTTTTCGCTTTCTTTCATCGAATAGGATTTACTACTCATATTTGTTACTGGAAGATTCACCAATTCCTTAAATTGTAGAAAGATGATAATCTCTTTCATTGTAAGAATTTGTATTAAATATAGCATCATTTTACCTGAACAGATAAAGGAAAGGAAGAAATACATTAATTTAGCACTTCTTTTCGATACTGATTCAAATTGCGTTGCTGTGTCGAAAGAAGGATAGTTATACTGATTCGGTATATTCGAAAGATGCCCTCGGTGCAATATTGACGATCCTACAAAGATCCAATTTCAGTGATTGCCTTTTACTGATCTCATCTTTTACGATCCCCCCTTTGACTGTACAAAAATATGTGGAGCTGAGCATGTCTGGAAGCACAGGAGAACGTTCTTTTGCTGATATTATTACCAGTATTCGATATTGGGTCATTCATAGCATTACGATACCTTCCCTATTTATTGCGGGTTGGTTATTCGTCAGTACGGGTTTAGCTTACGATGTATTTGGAAGCCCTCGGCCAAACGAATATTTCACAGAGAGCCGACAAGGAATTCCATTAATAACTGGACGTTTTGATTCTTTGGAACAACTCGATGAATTTAGTAGATCGTTTTAGGAGGTCCTAATCAAATGACTATAGATCGAACCTATCCAATTTTTACAGTACGATGGTTGGCTGTTCACGGACTAGCTGTACCAACCGTTTTTTTTGGGGTCAATATCAGCAATGCAATTCATCCAACGATAAACCTAATTCCGAATTTATAGAGCTATGACACAATCAAACCCGAACGAACAAAATGTTGAATTGAATCGTACCAGTCTCTACTGGGGGTATTACTTATTTTTGTACTTGCTGTTTTATTTTCGAATTATTTCTTCAATTAAGAAAACGAAAGAAAAAATCAAAACTCTAGGCATTCTCTTAGCCCGTTCGGAAGGATCTCATCTCATAATTATCCATGACTGTTTATGTCTCTAGCATGACCACTTAATGAAATGGGGGGGGAAGTGGAGGAAATGGCCGATACTACTGGAAGGATTCCTCTTTGGATAATAGGTACTGTAACTGGTATTCTTGTGATCGGTTTAATAGGTATTTTCTTTTATGGTTCATATTCCGGATTAGGTTCATCCCTGTAGTAATCGGATGGATTGAGTTGTAGACGTAGGAACTCAACGGGATTCCCTTCTTTCTTTGTCTGATTCGAGGGGAAAGGGACCGTTGGGTTCTTAAGAATCAGAGTCTTTTTTTGTCTAAATGACAAAGTGGGTTTCGTTTTCTGCTGTTTCACAAAACTCCATTCCATTTTTTCTGATAATGCTTTTGAAAAATAAACTTCATTCATTGATTCAGAACATCTCTTCCTTGATCTTGAGAGTATGTATGGGTTCTTTGAATAAGGAGGGAATCACTCAATTGCACGGATTCGATATATTTCTCTAGATTCGATATCGTAGAAATACTTTCTATCCTCTTACCATATTTCTTTTTTATTTATTTAGTATATCAGAAAAGTAGAGATTTTTTCGAAGTTCATGGAATAAGTTCTATTTTTTGTTTGTACATCACTTGACTTTTTTGTTGTCATTGTCCGAAATAAATAGAAAAAGGTTCTGATACATCTGGAAAACCGAAACCCAGACTAGGAGCCCAAAATCATTCCTCTTTCGACACAAGAAAAGGGATTTTATAAACCCCCCTTTTCTTGTGTCGAAGACAAATAATAGCTCTTAGAATTATCTGTTCCCCACATTTGTAGTTCGTTCTATTACCCGCTTACTTATGCTGATATCTATCCCAATTTAATTCGGTTTCCAATGTCCTAAAATGGATCCATTTTAGGACATTGGAATCCTAACAAAGACAAAGTCATAAAGTCAAATAAAATAGTCTTCTTGAAAGAAAAATATACCTATTATGATATGACTAGGAATGCTGATTCCCCCAAGCTCGTAAAAAAAGAGCAAGTAAATAAAAGTTTTTCGTAATTTCTTTTTATAGATAATTGACAACAAGAATTTTGTTCTTTTTACGATCCTGATATCGATAAATCCGCGAGTCTAAAAATTCATTTCGGCCAATTGAACCTTTTCGAACTGTTTCTTTTTAAGAACCAAAAAGATTTGTGCCAGAATAACAGATGCCAAGAAGAACAAAAGACCTTGGACACGTAATGGATCTTGAAGTACTATTTCTGCATCTCCCTGACCAAATCCACCCACATTGGGATTACTCGTTAATGGTTGATCCAATTTGATGGATTCACCCTCTGAAACAAGAAGTTCGGGCCCTGGAGGGATAATATCAACAACTTGACGTCCATCCGATGGATCTGATATGGTTATTTCATATCCTCCTTTTTCTTTTCGTAGGATTTTACTTATTATACCCATTCCTGTCGCATTAAAAACTGTATTGTTACTTTTGCTTCCGTCGGGATAAATCTGACCCCTTCCTCGATTCGCGCCTACATATATAGGATATTTAAGAAGTGAACATCTTTTTTAGAAGCGGGGTCGGGGGAAAGAATAGGAAAGGTGATTTCACTATATTTCTGACGGGGACAGGCCCTATCACAAGAATATTTTTTTGGGGGGGGCGATAGCTCTGAAAAGACAAATTGCCTATCTTTTCTTTAATCTCGGGAGAAATACGATCGGAAGGAGCTAATTCAAATCCCTCCGGTAAAATAAGAACAGCCCCCACATTCAAACCCCCCTTCTTACCATTAGCAAGAACTTGTTTCACTTGCTTATCATAAGGAATTCGAACAACTGCTTCAAATACAGTATCAGGAAGTACCGCCTGTGGAACCTCAATATCCACGGGCTTATTAGCTAAATGACAATTCGCACATACAATACGCCCAGTCGCTTCTCGTGGATTTTCATAACTCTGCTGCGCAAAAACGGGATATGCGTTTGAAATAGATGTCCGAGTTATGATATATATAATGAGTGATACGGAAATAGATCGAGTAATCTGTTCCTTTATCCAAGAAAAAGTATTTCTAGTTTGCATGGTCTAATCATTGATCCGAAAAATTTATATAATAATTTATACAATAAATTGGGTAGGTTGCTGGTATAGTTCCCTATCCACGATTCTGCTATTTAATGCAATCACTTTACTGGAATACTATAGGATATAGGGTGAAAATCCCCCCAATAGAAGGTTTTTAATGCTTATGTATAACTAACCATTAGAGTAGATTAAATGAATATGAATATCGGTGGATGATTTATCAATCATTCATTGAATGATAAATAACTACAAGTGACGGAGATATACGATTTAAATAACGGAAAATCCAATATTTCAAAATAGTATCGAGAATAACCGGAAAAGTGGAAACAAGACCAGATATAATTTGATCATTATGAACAAATCCAAAATCTTTGTAAACATAACCAATCATTAGTTCCCAACCGTGGGGTGAATGAAATCCGATACATAAATCGGTTAATAAAAGAATCGAAAAAGCTTTTACTGTATCACTTAAGTTATATAGGAATTCCTGAGCCCACGAGTTAAGAACAGCAAGTTCTTCATTACCTAAAAGAGAATAACCGCTTAGAATAACAAAAGAGATTATATTTGTCGAGAAGTGCAAAATCGTATGGATACGATCCTCATTGTGTATCTTGACTAATTGGATCGTTTCTTTGTGGATTCCTATAGAAAGCTTTTGGGGATGTGTCTCCGAGTATTCCTTGAATATTTCGTCCATAAAAGAATTTCCTCTAATTCTATGAATTTTTCTAGAATACTTTTTTCTTTAATATCATTCAAAAAAATTTCGGATTGACCACTATTTGACCAATTAGTAACCCAAAATTCCATACATTTAGTAAATGAGAGAGAAACCCACCAGGGAAAAAAAAGACTAAGATATAGAAGATAGAAAAAAGTAGTGAATGCTTTCTTTTTTGCCATTTTTCACCTGTGAATTTTGAATTAACAAACTTCATTTCTCGATTCTATGTGATCGAATATTTTTTTTTAATATGAGTTCTCAATAAGGTATCAAACCTCTGAATCTATTTGATTTATGATTTTGTTTAAATCCAGAAAGAATACAGAAATAGACTAAGACTCCGCCTCGAACTGCGAATTCGAATGAAGAAATAATCAAAAATATTCTTTCCGGATATCTCGATTCACCAAATTCCAAACAAGTGCTTCTTTCCGTCATTCATTGAAAGGAGACACTTGTTTGGAATGAATATTATTAATATTTTGAGACGAAGGAACTCGTTTTCTATCAAAATATCCAATAATTGCAAAAAAATTGCAACGATTCGACATATCCAAGAATCAAATGATTGAGAGAAAGATAGTGTGATGATCAAAAAAAGGAGCGGCAAAACAAACAAGACAGAAAAAGGCCAGTTTTCATTACTAAGAAAATCGATTATTGGTTAGTAAAGAACACAAGCGAAAAGATAAAAAAATATCGATTGACAAAAAGGAAAAAATCTACAAGATATGCTCTATCTGCATCTTATCACTTCGAAGAAGAACGAAAAAAAAGTTTTGTTTTATGGTTGTTCCATATACCCCGGCTTTGGCTGGACTGAATGTTCTGACGAAACTTCATTTAGAAAACAAGAGGATTTCCCTCCTGCTGAGAAAACATTCGTTCTTCAGCTAAGTTCCTTTTAAAAAACTTCAATAGGTACGCGCAAGAAATAGGCCAATTGCGCGGCTTTTTGTTCAATTTCTCGTGGGGTCAAATTCTCATCAGTACGGGTCAACGGAATAGCCCCCCGGCCTCTGATGTCCATATAAAGGACACGGCGAGCATAAATACCCTCTTTAACTTCTATTCGAACGGATTGAATATCCTTTATAAGGAATCGGAGGAATATACGACGATTTTTTCCAGGAAATCCCCAACGAAAAATACACACTATTCCCTCCTTTCTATCGAATCGATCATACCCACTACCTACATTCCAAGAAATTGTGCACCACAAATAGGAACTAATAAATAGACCCGCGACCCCGTAGAAAGACATCACAATTCCCTGTGGAAAAAAAAGAATTGGCTGAGATGGGACAAAAGATATCAAATTTCGACCAAGATAACTGGCAGTTCCAGCCAATAAGAATCCTAATGAACCTAAAAAAACGATAAGGGCCCAGCAAAAATTACTTAGTTTTCGAGACCCCGTTATAAGCTCTATCCATATATGTTCTGATCGCCAACTCATACTTGATCCGATTGTATTTTATTGGAATTGAGAGAATACCCATTTTGCCCTTCCTTTTTTGTTTCCGAAGGAACTCTCATCAACTAGCACTAGTTTGATGTGAACTAGCACTAGTTTAATGTGAAGCTTTAGGAGTCATTCATCAAATTGGTTAGATCTAAAATAATAACATACCCTTCAGAGGACCCCAATATACATATGGATCCACCAACTTTACATTTTCTGCATCCAGCGATGCTGATCTATTTGAAACTAGCTAGGATTCATTTATCCAGAGATCATTTTCTGCGGGCATAAGAGCTTTTTCCTTTATATTCGGCGGAAATCACATGTTATACTATATTTCCATTTCCCGAAATAAATATCTGTGTTATGCTACAGTTTCAAAAAAAAAAACGGCTGAGATTGCGTCCTAAACAATTTTTTTTTTTTGAACATGAAGAAATAAAGAAACCATTGCAATTGCGGGAAATATTAAGCCTACTAAAGGCACAAAAATAGAAGGAAGATTGAACGTTGTCATAAAATGGTACCTCGATTTACTATATTGTACCTGTTATTATTATAATTTGTTTTTTTTTCTATTTTCTATTTATACTTATTATAATTCAGAATTGTGATTATTAGGAATTCGTTATTATTATTAATTAATTTAATTTGAAAATCTTATTCGAAATAGAAAATATAAGTATCTATATATATCTAAGTTAGTATATAAAAGAAATCTAAGGAATGTAGAAAATGGAGAACTAAATAAATTCATCTTTCTACATGAAAGATACGTATGATAATAAACTTGATTATTTTATTTTATTTCGTTATGTTTTGTTCTTGTCTTCAAATTTACTAAAGAAAGAGTTTGTTACAAATTATCGAAAGATTCGTTAGAATGCGACACAACCGGAATTTTTAGTGAAAATTGAATTTTCGGTAGATGGAGAAAAATAGAAAATTATATATCTATCTTTTCTATATTTGATTTGAATTTATGTAAGACGAAATTCGTTTTGTTTGTCTAATTTCACGAAAGGAAGAACTCTCGCTTTTATCTTGTTGATAGAGACTTCTTTTGATAGAGACTTCTTAATGGGAATCCCGGTAAAAAAAGAGTTATCCTCAACTTTTGATTCTTTCTACAATTCGATCTTAAGTCATTAAAGAAAACTCCATTCTTATTTACTTTAATTCCGATAAGTTAACTACTTGTTTGCTACAAATAAAATAATTGAACTTACTTGATAGAATTTCAATTCAAAGGAAAGAAGGCGTGTAGTTTAAATAACTCACTCAGAACGCTTTTTAAAAGATTACGTGGTACGATTAGGTCGAATAAGCCCTTCTGGAATAAATATTCAGAGACTTGTAAACCCTCGGGGACTGTTTTATTCAATGTTTGTTCAATTACTCTTTTACCCGCAAATGCAATGTAGGAGTTGGGTTCGGCAATAATGATATCTCCCAACATCCCAAAACTAGCTGTTACCCCACCAGTAGTAGGAGATGTAAGGATTGAGACATAAAATAACTTTGTATTTGATTGATAATCATATAAGGCAGACGATATTTTAGCCATTTGCATCAAGCTCAAACTTCCTTCTTGCATGCGTGCCCCCCCGAAGCGCACACTATAATAAGAGGTAGAAATCGATTGGTAGCGTACTCAATCAAACGAGTGATTTTCTCCCGACTACGGATCCCATACTACCCCCATAAACTGAAAATCCATAACCCCAAGTGCTACGGGAACACCATTTAGTTGCCCTATGCCTGTTTGAACAGCCTCAGTTAATCCTGTCTTTCGTTGATAAGAATCAATACGATCTTTATAAGTCTCCTCCTCCGAATGAAATCCAATCGGATCCAGAGAGACCATGTCTTCATCCATAGGATCCCAAGTACCGGGGTCGATCGAGACTTCGATTCTTTCTGAACTACTCATTTTCAAATGATATCTACATTGTTCACAAATATTCATTTTTGATTTCAAAAATCTCTTATAATTTAATCCATAACAATTTTCGCATTGAACCCACAAATGCTTGTAGTTTTGAATTGCATCGAGATCATTAGACTTTTCTCCTAGAGTTAAATCACTGCTCTTCTCGTGGGTTCGTATACTGGATCCCCCCCTTTCACTATTAGTTCTACGTTTATCAAAAACGCGCCTAGAAATGTAACTGTCACTACTATCACTTACAATGGACATATCAATACAGATTTGATACTGAAGATAATCGTCAATGCAACTAGTAATGTGATTATTCCAACTAGATTGAGTATCATACATCGAGCAATTGTATAAGGAATCTTCACTCGTAGATCCATTATTCCTATAACTAGAATTTCGATAACTCGAAAAAGAACTTTCAAGTTCACTCAGAAAAGAATGATCGTTGTCAATCTTAAAAATCTGATTTTCAATATCAAAATGGATCGAATAATTGTCTCCAGTACTATCCCTAACTAAAAAAGTATCATCAGAGATGAAATTCCGAATGTCTTTGACCAAAAATAAATGATCGACATCACTGTAACTAGAATTGTCACGACCCCCCAAACTATGAATGTTTTTAGCCCCACCTTTTTGATTCGAATCTTCACTTTCACTAGTATTTTCAATAGGACCAAGATTGTCCGTTGATTTCTTTATCCCGTACCTGTGTTCGAACTCCTTGGTAAACACCGTCGAATTAAACCACCATCTTTCCATAGAGTTTTCTTGCCCCCTATTTTATTTGCATAAAAATACACTAGATGAATAGTCATTCGACCCGCAATTCTTTATTTGTCTTTGAATTCCCATCAGACTAAACATAGAAATTACATCATTGCGAAATACTAAATTATTAATAAGAAGTGATTATCTTTTATTTTGTGGGAATCCGGAGGTAAGATTTTACTATAACTATATAGTAATATGATGGAATCCCTTTTCATTCGAAATTAAATAGAATGATAAAAAGTGCTTTTTCCTATGTCTTCGCCTTCGCGTCGAACAAAAAAGCAATATTTGTTCTACCTAGATAGAATTTTTTTGTAAAATCTCGTCTAATAACTAACTAATAACTAATAAGAAGTAAGTAAGAAATTAAGGGTCTATTTCAACACGGAACGAAAAAGACAATATACAGGATGGGTCAAAAATTTGTGATACTTCGCTTGATTCAGCCAAACTACAGGATCTATAAAGAATATACCAATCCTGAGGATCCATAGGTTTAAATGTGGATCCAAGACGACAATAGAACCATTTGTCTTCAATTGCTATTTGAAATCTTCTCTATCTCGAGATCTATGTATTTATCCAAAATACATGCAATAGAATGGTTCTATTCGGCCCAATCTTTTACTAAAATGATTGAGCCGAGTTTAATTGCAATTCAATAAGAGAACGGAGAGTAATTATTTTGTTGGATCCAAAACATCCACTGCTTCAAACTCAAATTTGATCTCTTTCCATATCTCACAAGCGGCAGCTAGTTCAGGACTCCATTTGCTAGCCTCGCGGATAATTACATTACCCTCAGCAGCAAGATCACGTCCTTCATTACGAGCTTGTACACATGCTTCTAGAGCTACTCGGTTAGCTACGGCACCTGGCGCATTCCCCCAAGGGTGTCCTAAAGTTCCTCCACCAAACTGTAGTACGGAATCATCCCCAAAGATTTCGGTCAGAGCAGGCATATGCCAAACGTGAATACCCCCTGAAGCAACGAAGGAATAACACCGGGTAAAGAGACCCAATCTTGAGTGAAATAAATACCGCGACTTCGGTCTTTTTTCAACAAATCATCACGCAGTAAATCAACAAAGCCCAAAGTAATGTCTCTTTCTCCTTCAAGTTTACCTACTACGGTACCAGCGTGAATATGATCTCCACCAGACAGACGTAACGCTTTAGCTAGTACACGGAAGTGCATACCATGATTCTTCTGTCTATCAATAACTGCGTGCATTGCACGGTGAATGGAAGAGTAGGCCATTATCTCGGCAATAATGAGCCAAGCTAGTATTTGCAGTGAATCCTCCTGTTAAGTAGTCATGCATTACGATAGGAACTCCAATCCCTAGCAAATACAGCTCTTTTCATCATTTTCTTCGCATGTACCCGCAGTAGCATTCAAGTAATGTCCTTTGATTTCACCTGTTTCAGCCGTGCCTTATAAATGCTTCAGAAAAAAAGAGAAACGATCTCTCCAACGCAAAAATGGCTGGGAGTTCACGTTCTCATCATCTTTGGTAAAATCAAGTCCACCGCGAAGACATTCATAACATGCTCTGCCGTAGTTTTTAGCGGATAATCCCAATTAGGTTTAATAGTACATCCCAGCAGAGGACGACCATATTTGTTCAATTATCTCTCTCAACTTGGATCCCATGAGCGGGACCTTGGAAAGTTGTAATATAGCAGTAGGGATTCGCAGATCTTCCAGGGCGTAGAGCACGCAGGGCTTTGAATCCAAATACATTTCCTACATGGAAAGTAAAACATGTTGGTAACAGAACCTTCTTCAAAAGGTCTAAAGGGTAAGCTACATAACAAATATATTGATCTGTTTCGCCAAGAACGGGCTCGATGTTGTAGCATCGCCCTTGTAACGATCAAGGCTGGTAAGTCCATCAGTCCACACGGTTGTCCATGTACCAGTGGAAGATTCGGCAGCTACCGCTGCCCCTGCTTCTTCAGGCGGAACTCCGGGTTGAGGAGTTACTCGGAATGCTGCCAAGATATCAGTATCTTTGGTTTCGTATCAGAGTATATAAGTCAATTTGTACTCTTTAACACCGCTTTGAAAAAAAACACTGCTTTAGTCTCTGGTTTGTGGTGACATAAATCCCTCCCTACAACCTCATGAATTAAGAATTCTGACAACAACAGGTCTACTCGACACGAATGAATTAGGCGTTAATTAAACTATTTCACGGGACTTTTTCAGTCACTGAAGAAGTGCAGTCTATAGGATAATCATAGTATTACAGTCTTTGCAATGCAATAAAGTTACGTAGTGTCTATTTTTCTTTGATAAGGGGGTATTTTCCATGGGTTTGCCTTGGTATCGTGTTCATACCGTTGTATTGAATGATCCCGGCCGGTTGCTTTCCGTTCATATAATGCATACAGCTCTGGTTGCTGGTTGGGCGGGTTCGATGGCTCTGTATGAATTAGCCGTTTTTGATCCTTCTGACCCTGTTCTTGATCCAATGTGGAGACAGGGTATGTTCGTTATACCCTTCATGACTCGTTTAGGAATAACCAATTCGTGGGGAGGTTGGAGTATCACAGGAGGGACTGTAACAAATCCGGGGATTTGGAGTTACGAGGGTGTAGCTGGGGCACATATTGTGTTTTCTGGCTTATGCTTTTTGGCAGCTATCTGGCATTGGGTCTATTGGGATCTAGAAATTTTTTGCGATGAACGTACAGGAAAACCTTCTTTGGATTTACCTAAGATCTTTGGAATTCATTTATTTCTCTCCGGGGTGGCTTGTTTTTGGTTTTGGTGCATTTCATGTAACAGGCCTGTACGGTCCTGGAATCTGGGTGTCCGATCCTTATGGATTAACGGGAAAGTACAACCTGTAAATCCGTTGTGGGGCGTGGAAGGTTTTGATCCTTTTGTTCCGGGAGGAATAGCTTCTCATCATATTGCAGCAGGTACATTGGGCATATTAGCGGGTCTATTCCATCTTAGCGTTCGACCGCCACAACGTCTATACAAAGGATTGCGCATGGGAAATATCGAAACCGTACTCTCCAGTAGTATCGCGGCTGTCTTTTTTGCAGCTTTTGTTGTTGCTGGAACTATGTGGTATGGTTCAGCAACTACCCCCATTGAATTATTTGGTCCTACTCGTTATCAATGGGATCAGGGTTACTTCCAGCAAGAGATCTATCGAAGAGTTAGCGTCGGGCTAGCAGAAAATCAAAGTTTATCAGAAGCCTGGTCGAAAATTCCTGAAAAATTAGCTTTTTACGATTATATTGGCAATAATCCGGCAAAAGGAGGATTATTCAGGGCGGGTTCGATGGATAACGGGGATGGAATAGCGGTTGGATGGTTAGGGCACCCTATTTTTAGGGATAAAGAAGGGCGTGAGCTTTTTGTACGTCGTATGCCTACTTTTTTCGAAACATTTCCAGTCGTTTTAGTAGATGGCGACGGAATTGTTAGAGCCGATGTCCCCTTTCGAAGAGCAGAATCGAAGTATAGTGTTGAACAGGGGGTGTAACCGTTGAGTTCTATGGTGGCGAACTCAATGGAGTCACTTATAGTGATCCTGCTACCGTCAAGAAATATGCTAGACGTGCTCAATTGGGTGAAATTTTTGAATTAGATCGGGCGACTTTGAAATCCGATGGTGTTTTTCGTAGCAGTCCAAGGGGTTGGTTTACTTTTGGACATGCTTCGTTTGCTTTGCTTTTTTCTTCGGACACATTTGGCATGGTGCTAGAACTTTGTTCAGAGATGTTTTTGCTGGTATTGACCCAGATTTGGATGCTCAAGTAGAGTTTGGAGCATTTCAAAAAATTGGGGATCCAACTACAAGAAGACAGGCAGTTTGATACAAGACCGCTTTGGTATCTTTCGCCTCTATTTTTTTGGTTTTGCAAGGAATTTTCGATAGAGTATCGGAGTGAATTTGAATCGCTGCTTTTGAACTCTTGCTCTTTCGAGATGATTACCAAAAAGAATAAAAAAAAAAAGAAAAAACAAACAGGTAGGGAAGCTATAATTGTAAATCACAATCGAATCTATGGAAGCTTTGGTTTATACATTCCTTTTAGTCTCGACTCTAGGAATAATTTTTTTTGCTATCTTTTTTCGAGAACCACCTAAAGTTCCAACTAAAAAGCTGAAATGATTTTTCATTATCTCAATTGAAGTAATGAGCCCCCCCGGGGGGGGCTCATTACTTCAACTAGTCCCCATGTTCCTCGAATGGATCTCTTAGTTGTTGAGAAGGTTGCCCAAAAGCGGTATATAAGGCATACCCGGTAAAACTGACAAGTAAACCAGATATAAAGATGGCGACTAGGGTTGCTGTTTCCACTATGATTCTATCATTTCAAGATCCGTTAGGATTTCTCATAAGATTGTTTATTTACAACGGAATGGTATACAAAGTCAACAGATCTCAATGAATACAATAGAATTTATGGCTACACAAACTGTTGAGAACAGTTCTAGATCGGGCCCAAGACGAACTACTGTAGGGAGTTTATTAAAACCATTGAATTCGGAATATGGTAAAGTAGCTCCAGGTTGGGGAACGACCCCTTTGATGGGAGTCGCAATGGCTCTATTTGCGGTATTTCTATCTATTATTTTGGAGATTTATAATTCGTCTGTTTTATTGGATGGAATTTCAATGAATTAAATCTCTAAGAACCACAAAGTTTTCATTTTGGAACCAAAAAACAATCAGTTAGAACTTGGATTTATGGCCTATTCTATTTTGGTAGTTCGATCGTGGAATTTCTTTCTTTCTGTATTTCCGGAATATGAGTGTGTGACTTGTTCTAATTGATTCTATTGATAGTACAGAGACTAGGTCTGTCACCTTGATAGAGATGGTTCTACTTCGTCGGATATTTCTTCAAGTATCTGGAACACAAACTATAATGAACTAGATTAAGAAATATTTGAACTATGATTCATACTTAATATTCGACCTCGTGTCCGGACACCAAAAAATTTCAAACTGTTTGAAAAAAAGAAAAATCTTTCTTTTTTAGTCTAATTCATGAAATATGTGATAGTCCAATGGCTCTTACTCAAGGAATCCTTGGCTTAGCTTATGATTTTTTATTGAATCATCGTGGTTCTAGTATGAATCTGAGGTTTTAATCAATCCATAGGGTCTTAACAAGAGAATTCCTATCATTCAATAATAAAGAAAGGAAAAAAGACACAGTAGAAACAAAAAAATGAAAGAAAAAGAAATAGGCAAAGAGAGGATTCAAGAGGCCTGTAAGGATTAAACAAATAAAATGGAGCCAACTTGATATTTTAGTATTATCACCGTAAAGAAGAGCTTTTGGATTTCTTTCGTGCATTTAGAAAAGATTG